>NW_017731498.1:2252248-2257497 GCF_001890085.2 Hipposideros armiger
AAACATTCCCTTTGGTCCCTTTAGGCTGAGTCACCCAGGCCAGCATCAGTGATAGAATCCATATGTAAGTCCAACCCCTTTGCTGCATAGCCTCATGTTTCTAGATCAACTGTAGGGTTGTAACCACACAGATTAGAAATGGTGTGAAAGAAATGCAGAATCCAAATGAATTTCATGAAAAGGCCAGGAAGTGTTGTGGTCTACATACATGAATAATAAGAAAATAATCTAAAATTTAACAAAGTACAAAAGAAAATAGTTTAGCCTGGGTAAGGCGTTGGTAATTTGAGATTATCAGGTGAAACAATTATGTGAAGTGTAACTTTAAACCAGGAGCAACTCACCCCATCTGAAGGATGTGGGATTTGATGTTCTTTATTGTCATAGAGGCTATTTCACAAAGGCTCAGTGTGTCCTTCAATGACTCAGAAAGAATCCCCTTGGATTCATTAATCCCCTAGACCTACACACTGGCTACGGATCTCTGATCAATAAGCAATCTCAGGCTGCCTGAGAAAATGATCTTATTGTGGTTGCTGTCAGGGCAATAACCTCAGTTTACCTATGATATGACACTATAAGATAAGAATTGAGTATAGAGATGAAAAGTCTAACAAACCTGTAGTATTAGTATGTGTGTTAAGTATAGGGATAGTTCACAAGCGCTTGATAGTAAAAGTATATGTCATGTCTCAGAGAATTAATATATTAGAGAAACTGACAGATTAGCCTTGTATATTCAGTTTAAGATGTGTAATTGATTTTAGGCTTATCATTTAAGCAAAAAGGCATAAGAAAAATGGACTTAGCCTCTGAGCAGTATTATACTGTTTAAAAGAACTTAAAGTTTTAATTCATTAAATTACAAAAGTTTCTAAGTACTTGAAGGAAGGTTAATTAATCTGTAATACTTGAAGGAAGTTAAACTTCAAGCACTAAAGTAAACGATATTTTAAAAATATAATTTAATTAAGCATGTAGTTTAATTTAAAACCTGGTAACCCTAAATAGTATTTTGTGTGCACAACTCCCCACAGATATCAGAATACTCGCATTGACAGCTCACACACCTGTATGTGAAAGGCTGGGATGGAGTAGCCTGCAGTTCTCCCCAGCAGAAAGCAATTTGATTGGGATTGCAAAGATGGAGGTTTAGAGAAGGCTGCCTAAAGTATCACTTTTCATGTCGGAAATTTATGCTGCAAATCATATATCTACCTCTTAACTTGGCCTTCATCCTTCCTTTACCATTGACACCTCTGCATCAAGTCATTTTCATATCTATCTCTTCTAAATCAATGTGTTTGATTGGCTTTTTGGTAACTCCCAAAACTTGATTCTGAAATGCTTTACTTTCCCATTGTCATACCTCATTATACTTCCATTTTGTGGGTTTGAAACGATTGTTTGCTTTTCAATTTTCCTAAGAAGTCTGTAGTACAGGGATTGATTCACTTTCACATCTATCTCCGGTTTTGTAACTTGCTCCTGGTTCCCTTCTTTGCATCTATTGATATTAAATTGTGACCTTTATTTCTTCATCCTCCTGTTCAATTCTTGATATTTTGCTTTGTTTTGGAATCACGCTCTTAGGAAGTACTTTTTGAGACTGTGTGTTGATGACATTAGATGAACATGAACTACATTTTGTGTTGCAGGGCAAAAGAATTGCCTTTGTGTATTATGGAGTAATGCAAAGAGAGTGAGCCCCATATCAGCGGTTCTCAGCCTGTGGGTCGTTGTGCCCTTTGGGGGTCGAACGACCCTTTCAAAGGGGTCGCCTAAGACCATGGGAAAACAAAAAGATATTTACATTACGATTCATAACAGTAGCAAAATTACAGTTATAAAGTAGCAACGAAAATAATTCTATGGTTGGGGGTCACTACAACATGAGGAACTGTATTAAGGGGTCGCGGCATTAGGAAGGTTGAGAACCGCTGCTCCATATGATTGCAGGGCTGAAGTGATAGGAACTCCTTTAATTTTTAAGGCAGCAGGGACAACAAATTGAGACTAAAATAGGCAGAATGGAGCTGAAAGGCATCCTATTACCTGAGCATTAGGGCAGCAAACTAATCAATCTCAGACGGCCCCACCAGCTCTCTTTTTCCAGGTCATCTGTCTTATCACTCCATTGTGTAACTTGGGACAATTTATAGCCTGCCTGTTGTCACTTTTTGTGTTTGTGTTTTTCAGACTGTGTGCTGCTGGAAAGCTCTAATTCAGCCCATTGCTGAGTTCTTCATGTATGCATTTGTCTTATGTTTTCTTGCCTTGATTATTTTGCAATAGGGAATTTACACTGACTTTAGAGCCCTGTAATAGGCAGGTTATAGTTTGCAATCTCACTTGAAATTGACACAAAATATGCAAATGTAGAATGAATGATGAAGTCTTAGATGCATTTGCTTCATTCTACTTCTCCATCTGGGAAAATCAATCCACATTGTTTTCACACACTCAGGATGCTCTCACATATATTATAGTACATCCCCAAATGAACTGCTTTTTCACAGAGCTTTTGTTTACATATGGGACATGAATAGCTCCAGAGTCACACTAAGAAAATTACCAGTCCAGGTACTTAGGAGAATGTATTCTTTGGGAAAACCATATGGTTTGGGTATAAAATTTAATAATTATAACCAGTAAATAATTTCCAGTCTTAAAAATATTTGCAGAGTGTAAAGGAAATCTAAAAACCAGTGGCATTTGAGGGGAAGGAATAGGTGTTACACCAAAACCAGTCAGTTAAGAGTTGGGGTGCCTTTGCTGTACACTCTTTTTTTTTCAACAGCAAGGTGATTGAGGATCCAGTGAGGCACACCAAAGCTCTCCTGAGATGGCAGAACCACAAATTCAAAGAAGCCTGGGTCCCTGGATGACTGCATGGAAGAGAGCTCCCTGCCGACATTCACTGGAGTGTGATATGAGCAATAAAAACATCTATTGTGTTAAGCCACTAAGACTTTGGAGTCATCACTGCAGTTAGTCTGCCCTGGATAAGCATTAATGCCTGCTCAGGAAAATGACTGTGAATGCTAATTAACTGGCTGCCAATTCTAGGCAACTTAAAGGTTTCAGTCTTTTTGTTTGTTTTTCTGCTTTCTTTGGTTTTATGTTATAACAAAGACTATAAGTCAATGTGTCAGTGTTCAAGACTTCATGGAAGGGGCAGATCACATGTGGGACAATGGTGAATGGTAATGATATTATGAAATGTTAAATTGTAGAGTGCTGACTGAGTTCTTCAGGAGTTCAAAGCAGAGTGAGACTAGTAAGTGCTGTGATGGAAAGTGCCTTGGGATATTGGATGGGAAAATGAGCTCATTACAGATAAGAGGGTCAACATGAGTGAAGTGAGGACTGAAGATGTACTATTCATGGACAGAACTGAATGACCTCACCAAAGCAGAGGGTGACGGTGGTGGGAAATGGGTTTGGACAGGTAGGGTGAAGCCCTACCCTACCTGTAATGGAGGGTCTCGCAGGTAAGTGAGGGCAGCTCAGGACTGATTTGTCGGTGTGAAACCACTGAGGAACTTTTGAAAAGGAAAAGATCTTTATTGGCCAGAGGAGAGAAAATCTGGTTCATAATTCTCTGCAGACACCTCAATCATATTAATAAGTGAGAGACACAAGTCATAAACAAAAAATAAATGTCTTCTAATAGATGAAATGCATTTATGAGGAGGAAAGCAAGCAGCCCTTTTTTATTTGCACTATGATCTTGAGCCAATAGGTTTTGACTGTGTGTGGTAAGGGAGACTTTAATTGGACGTGTTGCAGTGCTTTTTGATTGAGAAGCCATTAGGCCGTAGACTATGTTATGAAAGCCAGTGTAGAATCTCTTACAGTGAATGGAATATAGACCAGGTTGGAGGGCAGTTGTGCATTCTCTGTAGGATAACCCTTTTCTCCAGATTTCTGCCAGAGTTATGGCTCTATGATTTGAAAAATATTTTTTCAGCCCAAGGTCATAGTTGCTTGTGAAAAATAATGACTGTACAGGGCTTTCCCATTTAGCTTTATATTTTTACATTCTTAGGTCAAGCTGGTGAATGTAACACTCAGAAAAATGATAGACTGCCCTGCTCAGAGCCATGAGAGGCACAATAAGAAATATGAGGCACTTTCACTTCAGTGGCTGCCTCTTTGGACTTGGGCCTGGCCTACAATACTGCTAACCTGTAAGGGCCTCACCATCTGTGGATGTGATCAGAGTCCAGTGATTCTAATTCTGAGTATATTCTTTGGTGTGGTCGTTCTTGCTGTGGTGCAGCCTGTTATAAAGAGCAAAAGTACGCTTTTATAGAAGTAGAGCAGTCTCCATTCACAACCCAGGTCACCTGCTGAGTCTCACGAGCTTCCTTTCTATAGGGAAGAATGTCATTTCTTAAATTACAGCCTCTGAGATTTTTTTTGAATTCATCATATACAGGCAAGAATTGTTCCCCTATTATATATCCTGGAAAAATGGGTAAACTCTCTCATCATCTCAACTTACATAATATTTCTGCTATAAACATGTTGCTACTGAGAATACAATGGAGAGAGCCATGGAGAGGACTAGGACATTCCAGGTAGGAGCATATGTGTTTTCACATAATAGCTGTGTCAGGCTGACAAGGGCCTGTGGCTATAAGTGACACAAACTGTTTTTTTGTTTGTTTGTTTTTGCACTGAGATCTCCCTTCAGGCAAAACAACAACCCCTGGGCATTATGGAAGGCAGATAACACTGCTATTTTGCCTATAGTCAGAGTGCTCTCCCACCAGCTCCCTGGGAAGTAAGGTCTACCTTTAAATGACCTTACCTCATTTAAGGTTGGTGGGGGGTTGTCTTGGAGGTGGAAATGGTGGGATCAGCAAGCCGTGCTGCTTCCACACACTCCAATTTGGAAGAGGGGTTCAGTCTCCATTCCTCATGGCTCTTAAAACAAACAAAGTGGAAGTTAAAATTACCAGCTACCTCCCATCACCCCATCTATGATTCATAGAACCATTTTGCTAGAGTGGACTGAGAACAGCACATGCTCATCAATCACTTAAATGGAGGGTAGCATTTCAGTGTTTTGTTTCAGCTCTGAATTTTTTTATTCCCTACTCCCCACCCCACCCCCACTTTCAGATGATGTTCTTGCCCTTCTCTTACCACTAGCAATCTCTACACAGTGTCTGAAATAATGCTCAATAAACTGAATAAGATTGACAATCCATGAGAAAAGAGATGTGTTTAAGGTATAA
>NW_017731498.1:2261897-2266601 GCF_001890085.2 Hipposideros armiger
AATCCTAAAACTGTTGTCAAATAATTATAATACTCCTATGTGTAAAATTCCTACCTGAGAGTCGGTGGTGGTATGCTAGTTTTCTTAGGAAAACAAGTTTGGTCTCATAGAAAATATGAAAACTTTGATCAGTTATAATGTCAGAAAGCTACAGATGTGTTTGCAAACACATAATACATTCCTAATCATTGCTTATTCCTTTTTTAAAAAGCTTCCTGTTTTCTTGTGTGTGTGTTTGTCAACTAAATTGTGAACTCTTTGAGAGTAGTAACAATAATTTTTGTCTCTGTTGAGTTAAGCACAGTGCCTAGCATGATAAAGTTATACTGGATGGATGGATGGATGGATGGATGGATGGATGGATGGATGGATGGATGACTTTGACTATTAGAAGAATGACTGTGACACAGCACCAATACTTGGGAGTTGGTAATTGTGTTCTAATCCTGTCTCAGCAATTCTGTTTTTGTAAGTCCTTGAATAAATTAATTTTGTATCTCATTATGTTAAATATAAAATTAAAAAATAGAGTGTGTATTGCAAATTAAGGATGATGAATCATTGTTTCTTGGGAATAAAGGGTGCATGAGAAAATTAATTACAAAGGCTTATGTTATTATAATTATAATGTTAATTATAACACATAGCTGCTGTTGATGAAACTAGCCCAGAAAACAAATGTAATATGAGCAGTAGGTTCAAATCTTGGGCTGACATTCTGGTAGACAAAATTATTATTTATTACTCAGAGGACCTTAGACCAAAGTTTGATGCAATATAGGCCGTGTTGAGTTTCTGCAGATTCAGTAACAGCAATGATCCTGTAGCCAAAGAAGACATTGAAAACCAATGCAAGTCTGAAGGGAAAAAGCAAGCAGCTGTAAAGGTAAAAGATTTTACCTCTCACTCACTGCCATGCTGGATGTATGTATGTATGAACACATTTGTAAGAACTTAGTAAGCTGCTTTCCTGTGCAAGATCTGGTGTTGAGGGAAATTAGATGAGTTACTAAATCAAGGGAGTCAGGACATTTACATCTACTAAGGAAAGTATTAGGGGCCACAAGAGAAATAGTATTCAAGTGGTATGAGAATTCATGAAGAGGAGAATAATCTTTCTATAAATATTGCTTATTACTTGGATTACTTATGCCTTGATTTTCAAATAAAACAAAACCTTTCATCTTCTCCATAGAGCCTTTAGCATAAATAAATATGTAGATAGTGTTTCTGCCAAGGTATGCATTCCCTACAGAAGGAAGCCATTTCCATAAATATAAACTTTTCTTTGTTTCTGATAGTTCGCTCCATTTTGTTTCCATTTTGTGGCATGAAGGCACTTGAAATTGTGAAGCTATCTCTGATTCTGGGCCAAAGTTGAATCATCAGATTGACTGACTTCACTATATACCATGTGTTTTGTATTAAAAGTGCATGTGTGTGTGTGTGTGTGTGTGTGTGTGTGTGTGTNGGTTTGAGACTGGCAAGTATAGAAAGGAAAAGGAGACACTGTCTAGAGGCAAGTCTTGTAAGAAGTTTTGCCATGAAAGGGAACGAGGTCAAGGGAGGGTTTAAGATAGAAGCTACTAAAGCACGTCTGTCTGCTGGTGTTGATGCTGTTTCTGATTTAGGAAAAAGAGAGCACTGATGCAATTCATTCATCTGTTCTTCTTGCTCCTAAAACCAGAATCCCCAAGAATGATTCAATTTTGCTTTATGGCCACTGCCTTTTCTCCTAGTTTATAACTACTTCAGGGTAGAAATTATGTCTGATTCCTTCTTGCATTTCAAAAAATCCTTTATTGTAAGGTTCACAGGACAGGGATCAGGATTGCCTTTATCCTTGTTGCAACCACAGTGGTTAGCACAGTACTTAGAGCATAGTGGGTGCTCAATAAACAGTTGTGGTATCGAATGATTATGTACAGGATGAGCACATGAACATATGAATGAACAAACATAATGATCTACTTTTGGGGTTTCTGTTGGAAAATTTGAATCATGAGCTGTCTTCCCTCCTCTGTCCTTTCCAGTTCTAAAAACTTGCTCTTGAAACACAGAAGTACCCTCAGGAAATGTTAGATTTGGTAAATATTCATCTATAAAAACACATTTGTTGCAAAAGAACCTAGGTTCTTGTTGCAAGTTCCCAATCAGTGTAGTATGGGGGGTTTTCCTCCATTTTGGAATATCTTTTAGATTATAGTTTCTTTTAGAGTTATACAGTGCTTTCACACCTGTCATATCATCCTCTTATCAGTCCTGAAGGGAAGTTAGGATAGAAATTATTATCACTATTTAAGAGGTGTGGAAACACAGGCCAAGAGGAGTTCAATGATTTACTCAAACTCACAGGGCTCACTGGGGCAGGGCAGGACCTTGACATTCAAATATCCTTGCTGTCAGTTCAATGAATTAGTCTTTCAGTTCTCGATTTAGTAAGGGCTCTTCACCCACATCCTGTGACTCAGAGGATCCACTCTTGTTTTTATTCCACTTGTTTCAGTTCTGTGCAAAGCAATAACAAATGTGGATTTCTCAGGGCAGGACATGGTTCATTAAGCTTCTGCAAAGTTTTAACCTTTTCCAAGACTAGAGGCAGATGGAACAGGACATAAGGATGTTGACTTTGCTTGGTGGGAATTGCCAGGTTGGACCAGATAAAGAGCATCCAGCCTGGAAGCTGAATCCTCAAGTGGCATTTCGGGTTTGGTGATATGCAACCTTCTGCTGCAGGCAGGCGAGGGATGAAACATTACTGTTTACCAAATCAAAGCAGATGTTCTACTCTTGGAGAAGGAGGCCCCTCCCTTCTGAAAAAGATTGTTGTAATTGAGTTCTGCTTTCAAGTGTGTTGATCTGGGAAATGTTGGCTCTAGTTGCATAGAACTAGTGACTATATTATGAGACAATTTTGACAAGCAGAGGATATGTTCCCAAATCAACAGTGGACACAAGAGCCTATTGTATTTCCTGGTAAATTAAATAAACATAAGGATAAACCAAGCACTTAGTGCATACCACAGATGTTAAGTTTAGATTCACTCATATATGTGTCCAGGATGTACTCTCAGTCAAGTGCAGGGTGTTTGGCAGGGCTGCCATATGCACATAGAAAATTCAATTGTGCAAGCCATACAAGTGTTTTCAGACCAGCAAGTTAATGAAAAGACTCAAAATGTGAACAACTGGGTTCTGTTGCTATACTGTATCAACTCCTAAAGGACTATGTGGTGTTTTTTGTTGTTGTTGTTGTTGTTGTTAAATTTCAGCTTTATTGAGATATAATTCACAAATAAAATTGTAAGATATTTAAAGCATACACAGTGGTGATTTTATATATGTATATATAGTATTGTTTTTTAATCTTTACTTTCTGATAAAAAAAGAGTAAGCTTGAAGACTTGACATTGTCAAGAGTTGACTATCTCAGTGAAATAATGATACTCTTATAGTGCATTAGAAAAAAATATACATACATTTCTGTTTACATTTTCTTTTCACATAATCATGAGGGACTTTAATGGCAGAGCTGATTATCACTGAGTTTTGATTGACTTATTTCCTCCCTTCCTCCCCTCAGGGAGCACACCCTCTGAGTTAGGCTCTGCTTTAGGTATTGGGGATACAGTAGTGATCAGACACAGTTCTTGGCCTCATGAAGCTTACAGTTGAGATGGGGGGAGTATGGTAGATGGGGTGATTTGAAAGAGCAAAACACTAATTATGCAGATAATTAATTATGTTTATAAATGCAGTATGGAAAAGTAGGGTGCTTGAGCATGGATGACAGAGAGAAGTGGGTATATTCAAGATATATTTAATAAGCTGAATCAACAGACCTGGTGAGTTATTAGATTTATGGGTGGGGTGGTAGTGAAGATGAGCCAGGGGTCAAGGACAGAACTGGATGATTAGCTGGCTGGATGGTAACCTATCTGGAGCAGAAAGACAGAGCTGGACAGCGAGTAAGTCACATCCAAGGGAAACATGAAGAGATCATACATTGATATTTCTCTCTCTCTCTCTCTCTCTCTCTCTCTCTCTCTCTCTCTCTCTCTCTCTCTCTCCTCTCTTCTCCTCTCCTCTCCCTCTCTCATTCTCTCTCTCTCTCCCCCTCTCTCTCCTGTCTCTCCTTCCCCTCCTCCCTCTCAAAGAAAATAAAAAATTCAGAAGTCCTTTCATTCCCCAAAAGAAAGTTGTCATCTTAATGAGCCATGCAGACAGGTCCAGAAAAAGCCTGTTGCACAGGCTTTTCCACACCTTGCTTTTCCACACCCTTTTTAGGACCTATGATGGTGATCCACTTTGACATTTAATGGCCTGCCACTTCTATGCTTTTCCTCTCCTTGTTATATATCATTTTGTGAGCTTCCTGAGGGTGAAGGTAGCATTCATTTTTTTGTCTCCCTCAATCTAAGGTAGTGTGGCATTTAGTCAGTAACACAAGTAAATCAAATTATAACGCAGTTGTATGCAGGCTGGCTATAATGAACTTGTATTCTTTTACACTTGCCTAGTCATTGTGTGGTCTTCCTTAGCAGTGTTTATGTTCACGTGTGGCTCCTTTGAGGGAAGGAGTGTACCTGTCTTTCCAACCACTAAATTTCCAATCCTGATACACAATTAGTTTTCAAAAAGACGTGTTTTGTTTTTGAGGTTAGGAGGGCAAAATGATTCAAAATTTCTGAAAGCACTGTGCAT
>NW_017731498.1:2272751-2281453 GCF_001890085.2 Hipposideros armiger
TTTAACAGGCCCTATTTAATCTGAAAATTTAAGTGTTTCTGCTCTGGAAGATTTCTTGAATTATTTTGTTAATGATTCTCTCCTCTGTGTTCTCTGTTGTCTCTTACTAGAACTCTTACTATTAGATCTCCTGGGTTAATTCTCTAATTTTCTTATCTGTAATTTCCAATTTCCTGTTCCTCTTCATGGTTATAATATTCTTTTATCTCTCTGAGGATATCAGTGATTTTTTTTGCCCTTCCTCATGCATAGTCTTTGTTTTCTACAAGTCATTTTATTTATTTATTTATTTATTTATTTATTTATTTATTTATTTATTTATTTATTTTTACCAAGCATTTATTTTGTCTTAGTCTTTCAAGCTAATGACTGCTCAGATGTCTGGTAATCTTGATAACAGTTTAGTAAGTTTTATCATAGTTGAGGGATTGGAAACTCTGAACATATGGGTGGGACTTACTGATTAATGCAGGATGATGAAACACCCCTGGTTTTCCTGGGACTGTCCCAGTTTTAACATGAAAGTCCCCTATATCAGGAAACCCCTCAGTCCCAGCTGAGGTCACCCTAGTTATGATTATCTTTATATGGTGAACTGTCTGGAAACTTTCATTGGGAGCTCAATGTCAGTGTCTTTAGTTCTTTTCCCTTGAGCTGGCAGATTCCCCAAAGAATGCTATTCCAATATCTTGCATGGAGGCCAAAGTCTTGTTATGAACATTCTTGAGCTTGGGTTAGAGGAGTGCAGCAGGGATTCTCAGCTTCCAATATGAAAATATCCTTTTAATCTCACTTTAGTTGTGTCTGGTTTTTCCCATTTACTAATTTTTTTTTATTTTTTTTTTTAGTTTAAGGAGGGTGCATCTCACAGTGGCCCATGTGGGGATCTAACCAGCACCTTGGAGTTATCAACACCACGCTCTAACCAACTGAGCTAACCGGCCACACACCCCCATTTACTATATATTGAATGCCTGTCATGTGTCAGGTTTTCATGCCATAAGCCTAGAGACAAGACAACCCTGTTGTCCACTTTGAGTCATTGTACCAGTATCCTAAGTGATGTTCAAGGATAACTTTGATGATGAATGAGACTGCCTCGATACCCAAAACTTTGTGGACAAAAATGACCACATCATGTTTGGCCTGTGGCTAAATTAAATGGTATTGTCCAATATATATATATATATATTTTTTTTTCTGTTTGAGGGTTTTGATTTTGCTACTAGCTAGTTGATTTTCACTGATAATATGATATGCATGTGAATCTTTCTGATCAAGACACACTTCCCTTCTTTGTTTGCTGGCAAATTTAGAGCCATCTCTTAAGGCTAAGCTCAATCCTGAAGCCTTCCTAGGTACTTTTCAGCACATTAAGCCAATGTATCCAGACCATCATGTATGGAGCACTAATATAGCAGTTATTATGTTGAGTCATCATTGTTTGCATGCCTCTCTCCCCTCTAGACTCTGCACTTCTCTAGAATAGGGACTGTACTGTGTATTATTAATTTTTGTAACCCCAGTGCTTAGTAGAATGCCTAGCATGTGGTAGACATTTAATAACTATTGTTGAATGAATGAATGAGGACTAGAAAGTGAAGTAGGAAGAGAACCATAGTAGAGGTATCAAAATATCCAAAGAAAAAGTTTAAGAATGGAAATTGGTCAATGAGAGTAATAATAAAAGAAGAATAATTACTACTAGTTATCAAAGGCATTCCATATTCCAATAGCCCTATATGCATTATAATCTTCCTTGAAACTTCCTTACTCATCTTACAGATGAAGAAGAATTAGCACCAGAGAATTTAAATAATGTGTCCAGAATCCCATGACTCATAAGGTGAAGCAAGGATTTGAACGAAATTTGTGCATTTCTACTACTTTCTCCTGCTTCTCTGATTCAACTCTGTCAGAGGTAGAGGAGAAACCAAGTGGGGTGATTAAAAAGCATTCACTGAATTTGGCTACTAGGAGGTTATTGGGACCCTTACTGATTTCAAGGCACACACCCTATGTGTCCAACTTTATCTCCCGTAATGAAGTTTCTGATCACAGTGTTTTGTCAGAACACAACTCTATTAGCAGAAGTACCATTGAGTATCCTGCAAGAGACCACTAGGTCCCCAAAAGGAAGCTCGAGTTCACTGTGGAGAAGTGGGTCACAGTGTTGTTCAAGATACTCAGGCCTGAGACTCATTCTCAGGAAAAACTTAGGAGACATGTCCTTGCATCAGGCTAGATGTAGTCTCTGGATCCAGGCCCTTAAACAGAATTTTCTGGAGAGGAGTGGGGGTGGATGAGTGGGGGGAGGATGTGTGTGTGTTGAGGAAGGGATGTGTGTCATTCTTGAGATAAGCTCCCAAGGATTGATGATGGTGGGAAAAGCTGATCTCTGAGCTAATGAGGATGCATCTATTTATGTAGCATTGGGACAATGACTAAAGTCCACTTTCTTGCTGGATAAAAATATTATGCTGATGCAGTGCTAAATGGAGGCTTGCTAAGTGTGAGTCATGATGACGAACCACTGTAACAAGATATATTGAAATACCCTCCCATACTCAAAGTCATTGTTGGCTATGATGGCTCCAAAATTTAAAATTTCACCAGTTTCTTTATTTATAACTTTACTAAATCAAATGTAATAAGGTGGTGTTGGCCAAACGTGTGTGGAACTTAAACCTGTGGAAACAGAGAGTACCTGCCCCCCCCAGGCCCCCAACCAGCCAAAACATTTTAGGGATGAAGACTTTCTTTCTGGCTGAAGGGGGAAAGGAAGTATTGGGGCATGGGCAGGGGTATGAGGAGAGAGATGGAGAGAAAGTGAGTCAGTGTCCAGTTCCCAGCCAGCCCAACCAGGGGCCACATTTGACTCTTTGAAAGAGGGTCTGCAGGCAGAAACCATGGAGACTTGGGCAGAGGAACTTTGTGAGACTTGGGGTCCAAGTAATTCTGCTTTGGAATCCAGGTGACAAAAGACCACACAGAGTAGGGGAGAGGGGCACCAGAGCCATGAAGCTCTGTTATCCTGAAGCTCAATGCATCCTCTATGAGGAGTGCAGTGCCTGAGGAGGCAGAGAGCCAGTGGGGAACTGTGTTCTGTTCTCTCTGAGGGACCAACAGCTGTGACAGGATAAGGAGGCCCCGTTGCAGACAGCAGACCCTGCTGAGCTGGCTGGGCTGGAAGAGCATGAAGGGACCCGTCACCGAGCACACATGCGATACACTTGAAGAACCTCAAATAAATGGGAAAGGTATGGAGGGAGGGAGGTGGGATGAGGGTCTGCAGTTACATAATTAGTGTTCATGGGTTCCATCTGAACCCACAGTCTGCTGAGATATGGGAATATCTGAGTGGCATCAATATGGAAGGGAGAGGGTTAAAAAAATATATGATCTTTTCAGTGAATGCTGGAACTGTGCTGGTAGATGGCTGTGATGAAAATAATAATAATGAGACCCTGTATTTTTATAGTGCTATAAATTTTAAGATGTACTTTCTCTTATGTGAGCTCCTTGCTAAGCTTATAAGAGGTAGCTTGGACCCTTCATTTTGCGGATGAGGAAACTGAAGCATAGAGTAAAGATATCTAAGCCTGCCCAGGGTGCATGATCCAGTGTTGAAATCTGAACCTCAGCCTGTATCCCTCCACATCCAGTGCTTCTTCCATTAGATAAAGCCATTGCATTGCACAACTGGAGTGGGATCCTGGAGTTGTGGCATACACAGCTGGTACACTTAACCAAGGTGGCCCTGCACCAAGCTACATGATGCCAGAAGAATGGAGTAACTTAGGTGTACGCCTAGCTGCAAATTAAACAATTCTCATCTTATTTTCAGAGTGCAGTGTGTTTGGGTGTATGTTTTAGAAGACAATCCTTGTCACTGGTTCTTTACCCCAAGTATTTGGCATGCAGACAGGTACTATGAAGAACATATGAGGTTGTGTGTGTATGTGTGTGCATGTGCATATGAGTGTGTGTGTATGTGTATCTGCCTGTGCTAGGACAGGTGTGCATTGTCTATTGTGGATTTAGCCCCACTGCTTCAGCATCTGGAGAGACACTTGGGCTCCATGGTGGTGGTCCTGGTCTAGCAATCTAAGTAATCATGGTACTCTCTACTGAAGTCTGCTCTCGTTCTCAATATAATGTGGAAGACGTGAGCCTCCCAGACTTTCCTTCCCTATTTGACAACTCCTGGGACACACCCCCTTTCTGTGTTTGGCTCTCACAAGTCACCCTCATTGCTCTTGGCTAGGCTTAGTGGACTAGCCATGATAGACTCTCCAGGGAGGGTCAGTAGTGGAGCCAAGTGGTGGTTTGAGGGCCTTTAGCTCCCTATTATTTCTTTCAGCCCCCTGAGTGAGCCATCCTAAATAGATATGCAACGTAAGTAAAATAACCTGCTTGCTATGCAAATGCAGTTTCAGGAGAAATCACTTAGCACCTTCTCCTCCTAGTGGATTGCTGCCCTTCAGTTTATCCTACATAGAAATGTATTTCTTTCTCCTCATCCCTGACCTCCTTGATGCTCCCACAGCTGTTTGCACCTCCAGTGTGATGCTGCCTGCTGTATCTGAGAGACAACTGCATGTTTGTCACGTCTCTACTTCTGGATCCCATGCTTCCTGGGGGCAAGGATGTCTCTTATTCATGTCTGAATCCCCCACAGGCTATAGAATCCCCATAGCAGGTACTCACTCAATCAACAGAAATATGGTACCCACAGCACCAATATCATCTCAGCCCAATCCTTGTCACTGAGAATCAGGCATCACAGCTAATGTTCTAATCTAACCCTGCCCTCTCCCAGGCTTCAAGGTCTCTGTCCTATTCTTCATACTGGGGGAAAATAATGGGGTACAAGAGGATTGCCTATTGCTCTCTTGTTCCCTTTTGACACCACTTCTGGTGCTGCTGAGTTGTCTTCCTCTCGAATCTCCCCTTGCATTATAGGGCTTTGGGACCATGTAAAGATACACTTCCCTGGCCCAAGTCAGCCCTCCTCCTCTGGCACCTACATTGCATCTTGGGGCCCTGGTTCTGTGATTACCATTCTCCCTCAACGTGCATGATCTCCTATCTAGATCTCATCTCAGTAAGGCTAGATCAGAGCTCTTAACCTTGGCACCACTGACATTTTGGACTAAATAAATCTTTATTGTGGGGGTGTCATGTGCATTGTTGGGTATTTAACAGTAGCCCTGGCATTTAAGTAGTAAGGCCTGCCTTTCTCTCCTTCAGTTATGACAATCAAAAACATCTCTAGACATTGCCAAATATCCCCTGGGTGGCAGAATTAACCCTGTGTAAGAACCACTGTTCTAGTCTAACTGATGTTTCATAAAAATAGATGAACAGAGTAAAGACTAGCCATTGGGAGTCCAGGGAACTAGCATTTGGTCATTCTCACCCAGCAGTGTGCTGGGAAGGGGATGCCCCAATCCTCTCTGCAGTTATCTCCTGATGTGAAGAGAGATGCACAGATATCACACACCACTGTCATTGGCTATTGACATCCTCCAAATAAAGTCTTTGCCCTGATTTCTGTCTTGCTGGAGGACTTTAAAATGACCTTTCATAAGGTAATTACCTTGAAAGAGTCAGCCAGTTCTCCTCAAACCCCATCTTCCCTACTCCTCATTATCTGTAGACTTATATTATGCCCTAGGGATCCAATTACAAAGTCAACCCCAGAAAGAAGACTTTTATAACTAAACAATTGCAAAATTTTGCTAGTTTATGTCAGCAAATATTGTGAATACTTTGGGAAATGGATGCTGAGGGTACTAGACCAAGGATAAAGAATATAACTTCAGATCAAACTGAATTTACTCACATGTATCATTTATCAGAGACTCTGGGTTCAATCTACTAGTTTAAGCAGCTGGGAGTGTTTCTAAATGTTTGCTTCATTGGTTGACTAAAATCTCACTTTAATGGTGGTCTTTATTTATTAAAGTTGATAGGCCAGACATTCTTTGGTATAACATAGAGTAAGGAAGCCAAAAGCTTGGGAACTAGGCATGTTGGAGGGGATTTACAGTGTGTGGTCTGCTCACCCATACTCTAAATATATCCTTCCAGGAGTCCCAGAAAGCACCCCCTTCATCAAAGCTTTGAGAAACATATTGATTGGTGAAGAGAATGGCAGCACATTTGAAAGGTACTGTAGGGGCTGCAAACCCTAGGCCAAGGAATCTAATGAGAAATACTGCCATTGAAATGTAATCCTTATTTTATATGGGGATACCAGGAAACTGAGATGGCAGAGGCCAAGTATCACTACTTAATTGTCAGAGGTAAAGCAAGTATGGCTACCATTATAGGTATCAAAATCAGCATGTAAATCAGGATAAACAACAAGCAACAGTCTTTATAAAAAGACTAATTTATTGGCTCTCAAACTTTTGTGTATATCAGAATCACCTAGAAGGCTTGTTAAATCACAGAGATGGCTGTCCCATCCCCAGGGTTTCTGATATAGTAGGTATGGATGGAATCCAAGCATTTGAATTTCTAAGTAATAATCGCCCAGGTTGTATTGATACAGCTGGTCCAAAGACACTATGAGAACCATTGATCAATTGATCTTGAGTCCTAAGAACCAATATAGATAAGAAAACCATAAAGATATGACTTAATTTGTAAATCCTCCCCCCAGCTCTAAGAATTAGGGAGAAAGTCTTTACCTGAGTCACCACGAAAGACTCATTCTCTCCCACTCTACTCCCAGGTTGAGTCAATTTACAGCTAAGAACCCCTTGAATGGAGGTAGGCTGGGACCACTTACAGAAAGACCAGGAAATCATCAGACATGTACTTTCATCCTACAGTTTCTCCAAAAGATTCTGTGATCACTTACCTACTCTATACAGGACATTAGATACTGTTGCTGAGCAACACTAATTTCCAGAGACCCTCTAATTCACTCTTATTCAGTCACAGCAGACACTAATCAGGGTCATGTGATAAATGGAGATTTAACTTGAGTTCCACCTCACAGTAGGCTCATGGAGACCCCATAGTTATTTCTCTAGTGTCTTAGCATATCATTGGCATACATTTACTCAACAATATTCAGAATCCCCTCATTTGGTCCTTGACCTATGGGATAGGACTATTCTAGTTGAAAGGGTCACTTAGAAACTTCTGGCTCTCCCCCTTCCTACTAAAACAGTAAATCAAAAGCAGTGCCTCATCCTTGGTAAAATCAAAGACATAAATGCCATCATTATGGACCTGAAAAGATATAGGGGTGGGATGACTTGCACATTCTCATTTGATTGCCATTTTGGCCAGTATTCAAAATGAATAGATTTTTGATAATCACAGCAATTATTTGAAAGCTTAATCAGGGAATAATTGCAAGTGCATCTACTGTTCTAGATGTGTGTTTTTGTTTTTTTACTAAAGCAAATATACACATTCCATGACATCAGCATGCAGCTCTAAATCTCTGTCCTCCACAAACAGAAAATACCTCAAGTAGTTTGCCTTCACCTAGCCGGGACGGCTGTATACTTTCAGTGCATTGCCTCAGGGTTACATCAACTCCCTGTCCTTGTGCCACAAGTCAGTCTTCAGTGACCTTGATGATTTCATCATCTCCCAGAAAAGCATGCTGTTCCACTACATTAATGAAACAGACACCAGGGAGCAAAAAGTTGCTGGAACTTGATATGTGTTGCTATGGCTGAGAAGGCCAGATGTTGAGAGAGAAGCTCATGATAACAGTAGGCTCAATACCTCAGGGAACTTTTTTTGAGAGTCCAGTAGTCTGGGGCACATTGAGATAACCTTAAAATGTGAAGACTTGTTGCTGTGTGTTGTAAACCCCTACCACTAAGGAAAAAGAAAATGCTCAGTGGAAATGTTTGGTTTGCATAGAAACAACATTTGGATATTCTGCTTCTACCCATTACCTCTTGAAAGATAAGCAGCTTTGAATGGAACCTGGGACAGAGAATTCTCTCCAGCTGGTCAAGTTTGAAGTGGCAGAGCAACAATGCTCAAAGTATTTGTGGCGAGTTGTGATGTCAAACGAAGCCTATAGAAAGTCCTAGTGGGATTATCACAGAGAAGATCCCTAAAGTTTTAGAGCAAGTAAAAGAGCTATTAACCTTTCAAAAATATCTCTTGCTTGCTAGTATCCCTATTAGGGAACGATGGTGGATCAAAACATAACTACTCGTATATGGTCTCAGCTCTTCAGAATTATATTTTCTTTCTATATTTCTTTTCCTATAGTGTTGTGTTTATACTTTAACTAGTTTTCCTCTTTTCCCCATTATTTTGGGGAAAACAGAATGAGTTGATAGTAGTTTCCTTTATAATCTGTCCATAGAATATTATAGATATATAGAATATCAATACAGTATTTTTCTAAAAATAGAAAAGGCCCATTCAGAGATCCAGGACATGAGCTGGAAGTGGTACCTGATGAAATTTGGTGTTATCTTTTTGAGGATGGAGTGAGAGACTACATGATTATATGAGGGATGGCTGAATTATTTTAGGCAGGAGCATTTAAGATGAAGAAGAGTGCCTGTTAATGTTGGACAGCCAAAGAGGTTGGACAGTGGTAGGCATTTGTCATTCTTACTAACAGTATCTCAAAGTCCTTAGTATTTCTCAAAGCCAAGTGTGGTACCTAATATTCAGTGGCTGAAGCGGAGTATCCTCACCATACC
>NW_017731498.1:2281893-2283456 GCF_001890085.2 Hipposideros armiger
CCTAACCAATCTTCTCACTATAACAAAACTTCTGACCATGGTAATAAAGGAAGGGGATTCTTTGGATAGTAGATACAAGCATTCCTGCCCCTGTAAAAGGGATATCTCCCACTGTATATTAAATAAGTTGACATTCCAATTCAAACGTTGATCTCTTGTAAATTTGGTTAGCATATATCCATCTCTGCTGAGCCTACTGTCCTCTAGGCACACTAACAAAATTCAGCAACCTTGTGGCAGCCAACTATGAGGTTCTGTCTTAATGGTTACCACTGATGCCCTATGATCTCTGTCTCTTCCCCCCTCAACTCCAAAATCCTGCCATCATGCACCTCCTACAGCTCACATCTCTATGGAATATTCACATGCATTTCCTCAAGAAAGCAGGCAGACACTTTTATCTTCAATCTAGAGATGAAAGAATTAAAGTTAAGGGAAACAGTCAAACATCTAGAGACAAAAGAACTAAAGTTAAGAAAAGAAGATACATTCAACCAGCTGGTGAGAAGCAGATCAGAACCCAGAACTCAGGCCTTTGGACTCCTAGACTAGCCTACTGAAGAGAGTGCTCAGCCTCACTTACCTGATTCAAAGGAGCCACAGAGATGGAGGTATGCTGCATCTGGAGCTAACGCCTTTCGTGTCCATCAACGGCCACCTAGATCATGGGAGAGACCTAATGAATATAATTCATTTCTGCGTGGCTTGAGAGTTTCTACACCTGTGTTTTGTTTGTATTTGCATTGTTTTGAGCTCCTAAGTTGTGTTTAAACTGGTGTATGGTATCTTTACTTCTTATTCTCATGGAACCTTAAGGTTGCCCTTCCCATAGCCGGATTCACACAATTGTGAATGTACAATAGTATTCACCAGGGATTGTCGCACTGAGTCCGTGGATAATGTGGGAGATTTCACTCTTTCCAGAACATGCAACCATGAAATGCAGAGGCAAACTGGTTCAAAGGGGTTCTGTGTCAGCCAGTGGGAAACTTTTTCACTTCTTCACAGATGACTTATTGCCCAGTAGATCACCAAGATTGACAAGTTTTTCAGATCACCATGGGAACAAAGCTCTCATGAAAATAAACCTTTCATTGAGAGGTTCATTTTTTGACAGTGCACGAAGCCTAAACCTTCTGGGCCGTTCTGTTGCCTGCTGCACACATACATTTTCATCCCTTTAAGTTTGCTTTCACCTCTCACTGTATAACTTTGTTCTAGGACCCACCTCAGTACGTGTATCAAATTGAAACTGTCACTTAATTTACTTTGTCATGCCATCTGAAGTTTACCTACAGGCCCTACTGTTTACATTACACTTTCAGAAACTTACAACTCACAAATATTTCTTTCCTTATGTTACTCTTACATAGTAAATTATTTCTAGGTTTTTTTTTTATATTGTTGATACTTCAAAATCCAAATGAATAGGCTTCTATGGTGCATGAACTAATAGTCATCTTCTAAAGAGGATAAATCAAGGTATTCTAGCAGCTCTTCACCTTTGCTTCTCCTTCTCTATGGCAATGCTATTCATTCATTCATTCAATCATTCATTCAGTT
>NW_017731498.1:2287091-2290513 GCF_001890085.2 Hipposideros armiger
AATGCGCTATACACCTGAAGAGCTGAAGTAGAATAATATCGAATGTCAACTATAACTAAATATATAGGTATATATAGTCATGGGATGTGGAGTACAACATAGGGAAGATAGTCGATGATACTGTAACAGCTATATAAGATATGAGAAGGGTAGTAGCTTGGGGGGTGGGTTATCACTTTATGAGGAGTTTAAATGTCTATTACATTGCTTTGTACACCTGAAACTTAATTAATTAATTAATTAAAAATATTGGATGACTTTATAAAACATCTTTTTTGGTATTTCTAGATCAGTTTCTTTTTTAGATTTACATTAAATATTAGCATTTCTCTTAGCAGAAAGTATTACAGCCTGTAATTTAGACAAACTTTCTTCTGGTACACACTCTAATAATTTGAACTATCTGAAATTGACATAGATAAAAGTGAAAAGATTATAGATTCACATCTGAGGGTTTTAACCATAAGCTTTAGACAGAAAACTTATTAGTTTAAATGGAGCCTAAAAAAAACTTCCAATATTATGGGTAATATGTTACTTTTATTTCTGACCTCATCAGCCCATCTTCTTTTCTCTACCCAAAGTTCCCGTCAAACCATGCAGCATGTTATATGGGCTGTGGTTTACCACATTAGCCTGTGTTTCTTTCCGAGGGTTGACTCATCCAGCAAGATGAAATTGTTTCAGATCTAGCATCTATTTTGTTCATACAAGAAAATCTGTTATTTTTATATAGTGTTCCTGAAAATGCTGATCAAATTCAGATAGGGCCCTCTTCTGTCAGGCTTTCCTTGCAAATGACCTCAGAGAACCCATAGCACATACCACAGTTCCAATACAGTTGAAGGCTGCTATTATCTATATCTATCTATCTATCTATCTATCTATCTATCTATCTATCTATCTATCTATCTATCATCTATCTATCTATCATCTACCTACCCATCTATCAATTTGTCTGTCATCTTTCCATCCTCCACTCAAATATGTACTGATCACTCACCAATTCATGCCAAGTATAGTGGTTTGGGCACAAAGATACACAAATGAATACATTAAAACGAAAGTAATAGTTTAGTAGGGTAGAGATAGACAGGTAAACAGACTAATTAAAATACAGTATAGGCATGTGTTTTTTTGTTTGTTTGTTTGTTTTTAGCTGAGCCCTCCTGCCGCCTGTTGGCAGCTCGGCTTGGGCCGGAAATCGAACCGCTGTTGCTCAGAGCTCAAACTCTTGAGCGAGCTCTTAACCAACTGAGCCACTTGGCCGGCCCAGGAATGTTTTTTAACTGTATTTTCACCCTTGTATTTCTAGTACTGAGAATGGTGCCTAGCACAGAGTAGGCACTCAAATACTTATTGACCAAATTGGATGAATAAATCACAGAGGTCAGTATAATTGGAGCAAAGTGAGTGAAAAGGAGAGATGTGGATGAGGTCAGAGCATTCAGGGTGGGGCTGGGTGGATGGGGTATAGACAGAGAGACCTGTAAGGACTTNTGGGGGAATCTATTAAGAATCTTTTTTGTGGCGGCCCCCATCTCTAAGCCAGCCCTCTGCAGTGCTGAATTCATCTCTCGCTTGGCCCGGTGAAATTATATAAAAATATCAGGCGGAGACAACCAAGATGGCGCAGTAGGTAAACGCTGTGTTTAACTTTGCTCACAACCACAACAGAATTGCAACTAATCTACAAAACAACCATTATTGAGAATTGCTTAAAATCAAGCTGAACTGAAGCCTTTCAATTAAGGGCGTGCAGAGGAAGCCACCTCCAGACTGGTAGGACAGTCAGAGACGTGGCATGAGCTGGTCCCACACACATGCATGTGACCATTAAAGATCAGGAGGGCTACTTTGGTTGTGGAGGGGGTTCCCCCATCCCCCAGAGGAGAGAGAGATACTGGCCCCAACCCAGCCCAGGGTTCCAGTATGAGGGAGAGAAGTTCCCATAACTTGGTTGTGAAAACCAGCAGAGATTGTGACTGAGTGAGACTGAGGGAGCTGCAGTCATAGGTGCTCCTCTTAAAGGGACTGCACGCAGACCTACCCAGCAATGGAATCAGTCGCTCTAAGCTCCAGAGCTGGAGCAGCAGCTGGATGGGCAGCAGAGACAAATGGTGGGGAATTGAGTTGTCTGGCTTGAAACGGGGACAGGAGGGGCGGCTTTCTCCTGGACCAGGGAGCTGGTGAAGGCCATTGTTTCTTTTTGGAACCCTCCCCCTTCCCAGCAGTCAGACGCAGGCAGCTACCATATCTGAACCTCTGCCATTAGTTCACCCCTGGCTAGACCTGGCCCCACCCAACTTTCAGGCATACTCAGGCTGCTTTCAGTGACTTTTTCATGCAGACCTCTTGCCTTGGCTCAAGCTGAACTTTCCTAAGATCTCTCAAAAGTTCGCAGGACCCAGACAAGCAGCATCTGGCTTGAGTGTATCCTGTACCTCTGGCTGAGCTGCACTAAGCCAGCACTAGTGGCAGCCGGCCTTGGTTCACTGCTTGGCCTCTCAAGGCACTTCCAAGCACAGCACGGGCAGCAGACATCTGCGGATTTCTTTCTGGCTCCTGCTAGGTGGCCCCGGGTGGGGCATGGGCTGTGACTAAACTTGACCTATAGCAGATCCCCTCCAAGGTGGTCCTGGGGCTGGCACCCCCAGTGGCCAGCTTCAAAACAAGCTGGAGCATCACCCAGGCAACTCCTAGTACTACACACCCAAGGGGCAGATTGGGCAGACACCAGAGTCCTGCTGAGGCAGATCCTGCTCTGTAGGGTCAGCCCCTGCACAACAACTCTTCCACTGTAGTCAAGGCCAGTCCTCACAACCAGTGAGCCCAAGGGTCAGTCCCTCACATCGATGTGCAATTATCAACCAAGCCTCAACTACAAGAGGAGGGAACACACAACCCACACAAGGGATGCACCTGGAGCACGGGGCTTGGGTGGCCAGAAAAACTGCACCCCTGAACCCCAAACACACCTACTACATAAGGCCACTCTACTAAGACCGGAAGACATAGCAACCCTATCTAATATGTAGAAACAAACACAAGGAGGCAGCCAAAATGGGGAGACAAAGAAACATGTCCCAAATGTTTGTCCCAAATGTGTGTCCCAAACAGAACAAAGCTCCAGGAAGAGAACTAAGCGAAATGGAGATAACCAATCTATCAAATGCAGAGTTCCAAACACTAGTTATATGAATGTTCAATGATCTCATAAAAATAGAGACAGAAACCATAAAAAAGAACCAGTCAGAAATAAAGAATACAATAATGGAAACAAAGAATATACTACAGGGAGTCAACAGTAGATTAGATGAAGCAGAGGATCCAACCAGCAATGTAGACAATAATGTAGCAGAAAATACCCAATTAGAACAGCAAAAAGAAAAAATAATCCAAAAAATTGAGGAGAGTTTAAG
>NW_017731498.1:2292906-2365835 GCF_001890085.2 Hipposideros armiger
GCAAAGTGAGTGAAAAGGAGAGATGTGGATGAGGTCAGAGCATTCAGGGTGGGGCTGGGTGGATGGGGTATAGACAGAGAGACCTGTAAGGACTTTGGCTTTTATTCTGAGAAAGATGGGAAGCCATAAGAAAGTTTGGGCAGAAGAGTGTCATGATCTGACTTAAATTTGAAGAGGATCCCTCTGGTTGCTGTGGGAGAAGAGACAGCAGGGGCCACAGGAAGAAGCAGCAAGAACAGTTAAGAGGCTACTGCAATAATCTAGAGGTGAGATGATGAGGCTTGAACTAGAGGTGGAGGCAGTGAACAGTGGTCAAATCTGGATGTTGAAGGTATAGTTGATGGGATTTGCTGATGGATTTGATGTGGGCTGTGGAAGGAAGAGAAAAAAAGAGTCAGGGATGACTCTAAGCTATTTGGCCTGAGAAGGCAGAAGAATAATGTACCTAAACCCCAATATCTACCAGCCAACTCCTTACTTTCTTATGATTTCTGCTTAAATGTCCCTTTAGCAGAGAGGTCGCCCCTGACTATGTGTGTGATCATTATGACTATTCACATATGCTTGGTTCTCTCTCCTCTCAGGAAGCTGTAGGATTGTTCTTCCATGTCCTCTTTCACTCAGGAGTGACCATGTGACTCATTTTGGCCAATGAAATGTGAGCAGATAGGACTTGTGCCATTTTCAGGTGAAACCCTTAACAGATGGAACATGCTTCCCCTCATTTTCTGTAACCTCTGCCAGAGCAATTAGAAACGTTTACATGGGTCTATCTTTAGACTGAGGAATGTAGAGCTAAGCCCCAGCTGACCTTCAGTGGTCATGCAGCATTAGCTAGAAGCAAATTTTTGTTATAAACCACTAAGATTTCAGGGGGTTGTTTGTTACTGTAACATGACCCTGCCTATCCTGACCAATACATCATCCTAAATATATAGCACTCTCAACTCCTTCCCCAATTCCCCATCGCCCTCACTTTTACCAACTCCTAACATACTGATTTTTCTGTCTTTGTTTTTAATTCTCTCCCTCTTATTTGAATGAATGCTCCATGAGACCTTGTCTGTGTGTTCACTGAGATGTGTAGCACTTAGAACAGTGTCTGGTTTGTAGCAGGTGCTAAGGAAACACTTGTTCTGTGAATGAAGAAATGCCTGGGATATCAGCGAGCACTTTACAAAACAGAGAGTATGGAAGCTATATTCCCATGGATGCCTAGGAATGTGCCAAGGAGAGGAAATAGCCTATGGACAGACCTGGCATGTCCAGGGACTCTAAGAAGTTCAGCATCATTAGAATGTAGGGTGAGTATAGACAGTTGTGGAAGGAGTTGGGGTTTGGGGAGATGAAGTGATGAAAAATGAGACTAGAAAGATAGGTTGTATCCAGTGTATGAAGGAGCTTCTATGCCCTACTAATACAGCTGGACTTTATTTTTTGAGCAGTGAAGACCCAATGAAGGTTCTAAATCAGGAAGTGAAAAGATCAGTTTTGATTCTGCCCAAACAAATTACTTTCAGGGAGCAATCTCTGATCAACTAATATTTTCATTTCTCTTTGCCCACTGCAGCTATGTCACCTTTTATCAAATCATTTATCCATCTTTTTATAACAGATGTTTGCTGCTTACTATGAGCAATGTACTATGGAAGGTGCATGGGAAACATACAGAAGCAAAAGACACTGCTTGGCTTAAACAAGCTTCCCTAATCTGGGGTTCAAAGCTAACAAACATAAAGAGTAACTACGCAAACCAGGTGAGCAAACCCCTGCATTGGGGTCTGTGGCTTCTGTGGACTCTTGTTTCCATTGCCACATTGACTCTTGTTCCACATATGAAATTCTCTAAGGTTTACTTCAGTTTTTCACAACATTTTCTTCCATAAGAAACCATCATTATCATTATCATTGTCATTGTCATCATCATCATCATATTATCATCACAAAACAGCAAAAGTTAACATTTACATAATATTTTACAGTATACAAATGAGTTTGATATCCATTATCTCATTTAATCCTTACAGGAACCCTACGAAGAAGTAATACAGAAGTAAAAAACAAAACAAAATGAAACACTAAGTTCTGAGAAATTGTAACTTGTCCAAAGTCACATACTCAGAAAGGCCTGGAATCCCGGTCACGCCAAATAGAGAGAAGTAAGAAATGGTCCACACCTCACTTGCAGATTTTCTAACTAGTTTCCTACTTCATCTGTTTCTCCCTCTGGACACAAATATTTTCTGAGCATCTGTGGTGTTTTAGGACTGCAGACATAGTGGTAAAGAGAACACACATAGCCTCTGCTTAGTCTGGCTTACACCACGGGAGCTTTTCTTTTACTACCACTCCTGACAAGTTGGTGAGGGAGGCCTTCCTCTCAACTGGTCCATGCACAGAATGGGCACCCTTCTGATGAGGTTTCTCCACCTCAGCAGCAGCCCCCTCTCCTTTGGTGTGTTGTTTCCTCCTGGTGCATAACAGACATGTCGGGTTCTGCTGTTCCTGTCCTTGTCTTGCCTCATCAGTCATTAGACCAACGGTTCTCAACCTGTGGGTCGCAACCCCTTTGGGGGTCGAACGACCCTTTCACAGGGGTCGCCTAAGACCATTGGAAAACAAAAAGATATTTACATTACGATTCATAACAGTAGCAAAATTACAGTTATAGAGTAGCAACGAAAATAATTTTATGGTTGGGGATCATCACAACATGAGGAACTGTATCAAGGGGTCGCGGCATTAGGAAGGTTGAGAACCGCTGCATTAGACAGTAGTTTTCTCTTGCTGGCAGGGGACATTAAGTTGCCTGACCCTCAGGCATCATAACTATTCTAGGCAACAAGGAAAAGCCCCCCAGAAAGTCTGTGTCCCTTGTCCCTTTCCTCACAACCCCTTTCTCTCTGTGGCCTGAACTACTGAAATCTTGGTACACTCCAGGGTTAATATGCAGCGAGCCAAGGGGCTGAGCTCAGTCAGGGCCTGGGAAGCACCACAGGCAGCCAACAGGATTACTGTTCTGCACTGGGAAAGCCCCACCTGAATGCATTTTGCAATTTTTGCCTTATGAATACCTCTGGGTCAGCAAGCCTAGTTCTGAGCCAATCCCAGGTTCCCATTGATAGCCCTGCTATCTCTTGGTCTTTACTGTGCCTGTCCTCCTGAGCTTCCATCCAGGGCTGGGCTGCCCAGAGGGTGCAACATCCTGTAGGTACCCAATAAATAATTCCTTATCCCCGATAGTCCCTGATCTACTGGGGGTGTCTGCAAGCGACAACACAGCCTTCTAACTTTAGCCTGTGGACTTCTCCTGTGCTACCAGAATTTTATCTAAACCCAAGACAGGACTAAAGAATTTCTAACCGTGGACTGGACCTTTGATCTGAAAGATCAAATTAATGATGGCGAACCAGGCCTGAATTATCAGTCTACAGTAGGTCTGACCTAGTGACCTTAAATGACAATAGAAGAGGGGGACCTGTGAGTAACAGGGGGATCTGTGGGTGTCCTTGTTTGGGGACTTTCATCGTCATCACAGGTGCTGCTCTCTCACTTTGGTTTGATCCATGTACTGACTTTCGGGTGGCTTCTGAAGCTAGGAACTTAGAACTCAAGTGAATGTCACTTGAAAGCTCCTGACAGAGATAGTGCCACAAGTATTTGTCAGGTGCAGATTGTGTCTCTGTCTAGTTCTGCTCCAAATATTCCCTCCACCCATCCACGACCTTTGCAGTGGGGTTAACCTTGAGCACCTGAAAATTCTCTATCCTTAAATCCTAACAGCCCAATCTTCCCCTGGTGAGGGGCTGAGAAGGGCAAGGGAAGCTGCTCTCAATAGAAACAAAATGATTTCAGGCATGGAGAGCAAGATGGAAACCGGCAGAGCAGATCGTTACTTCCTGTCTGGAAAATGAACATTGTAGAGATGAAACTCCATACCACAGGCAGCAAGAGTGATGGAAAGGGAAGATGTATGTGTTTCTCTTCTTTTTAAAATGCAAGTTACTATATTTCTGATTATAAAAGTAATGCAAACTCGCTGTGGAGAATTTGGAAAATGCAGAAAGGAACCACAAAAAAATACCCATAAAAATTGTATATAACATTTCAAAGTGTTACTTCTTATTTTTTTCTCAGTCTATAAATATACAAATAAAACTGCTCTCTTATTTTTTAATATTTTCAATTTTACAAAGATACAACTTGGTGATGAACCTGTTTGTTTCCAAATATTTGTCTGAATTATTTCATAGTGATGTCTTTCTTCATGACAGAATAAAAACATCTCAAGGGGAGGTGAGAGTGGCTGTCTTTTGGCAGGTTCGGTGGAGGAGGGGCACCCTGGGAGAATAACCAGAAAGTTAGGGTTCATAGGTCAAGATTTTTTTGTGCAGCTTCTTTCTCTTGTGTGCTTATACTAATGCAGTTTCAGACTATCGTTGACCTTGTAGAGTATGAAATCATATAAAAATCCATGTGGTTCACACTTCCATCCTTTTCAATTTAGCTTGATTTTTTTAGTATCTGGCAATTTGGCCGAAACATGCATTGCCTGGAACGCTACTGTGTGTATTGACAAGCTCTACTAGCAGCCCAACCCTTTCCTATCATTGCATGGGGAGGTGGGAAGCTAAAATCGACATTTCTCATGCTTCCTTATAGTTAGGTTTCAGGATGTGGTTTTAGAGGCTGCCAATCAGATGTGCTCATGGTAGAACAGGATTTGGAACTGAACCAGAAGGAGGAGGAGGAGAAAAGGAGGAAGCAGGCATTTATTTTGCATTATGATGAAGGCTCAAGTTTCATCTGCCCACCTCCCCAGGCCTCGTTCTTTTCCCACCCAGCACTGTTAATGGATTGGTATGAATCGTTCAAGTCCCTTTTCTGTCCATTTTCCACATATACCTATGTATGCATATTCCATTTTTGTTCTGTTTCTCTAATTTTTTGTGGTAAAATACACATAACATAAAATTAACCATTTTAGTTATTTTTAAGTGTACATGTACAGTTCAGTGGTACTAAATACATTCGTGATGCTGTGCAACCATCACTACCATCCATCTCCAGCACCTTCATGAACTGAAACACCACACCTATTAAACAATAATAACTCCCCATTCCCTCCTCCCCACAGCCCCTGGAAACCATCATTCTGCTTTCTATGAATTTGACTACTTTAAGTACCTCCTATCAGTGGAATCACACCATATGTGTCTTTGTGTGGCTGGCTTATTTCACTTAGCACAATGTCCTGAAGTTTCATCCACATTGTTGTGTATGTCAGAATTTCCTTTCTAAGGCTGAATAATATCCCACTGTGTGTGTAGACCATATTTTGCTTACCCATTCATCCATTGGTGGACACTTGGGTTGCTTCTGTGTTGCAGCTATTGTAATATTGCTTTGAACATGGTTGTGCAAATATCTCATCAAGACCCTGATTGCATGGTATCAATGAGCTGATGCCTGTAACACTTAGCACAGTGTGGCACATAGTAAGAGATGACGGAGGGTGGTTCTTCTTGCTGCGACTGCTATACCCCTCAAAGCTCATGTGTAGATGAAGTTATTCTGTTACAGTCCTTGTGGGGTTGACATCATTTTGTTATTACTGCCAGATGTGTCTGCTATTGAAAGGTGCTAACACACTATGCGGCATTTCTAAACTGGCCCTTTGAAAGAAACCCACTGTGATGTGGACTCCTATCTCGTGAAACCACTTAATGCTTTTAATTTAATATATTGAGTATGTGCATGAGTCCTGCTCAAGTTTTTTCTGAAAGAACCACTTCCTGGTGCACTTGAGGTTACCTACACTTTTTAAAGGTTTTACATATAAGAGGCTACGATTAAGTTAATCTCTTCAGAACGTCTATTTTCAAATGAAGTGAATTGCACTCATTAGCATGTTCAATTTAAGGGAACGGAATGTATGGATCCATTGTAAAAAAGGCTTTTAGAGTAATGCAGGCTGTCACGGAGTGGAGAGAGAATGTGATTGGAGTCAGAGAGTCCGGGGTTGACTCCCGTCCCTGACCCTTATTAGCAGTGAAAGACCATTAATGTTTCTGAGCCTCAATATTCTCATATTTATATTTACCTCATGAGGTTGTTAAGAAGATTTAATGAGATAATATGTGCGGTCAGCACAGGACATTCTTAGATAATGTTCATTCCTGTCTACGCTTCTTGTCATTTACATACCCTTCAGAATTCACCATCTGTTTATTGAGTACCAGCTATGTGCCAGTAGGCACTTTATATGAATGCTATGCCCGTTGGGGAAAGAGACACATCAGAGAGACAGTCCCAACTTCAGAGGGGTTTTAAACTAATGAGAAAGACAAGACAAAGCTAAGTGAACTCAAGAAAACGGTAAGTACAACAATAACATTACATCCTGGGTTCACATCTCCCAGGAAATAAGAAAGACTTTCACAGATGTGTCGCTTAAGTTGCGTCTTGAAGAATGAGAATGAGTTCATCAGGCACGTAAGAAGAGCAGATGTAAAAGCAAAGGTACAAAGAGCATGGAGTGTTCCCAAACTGACGAGCATTTTTCTTTCTTCTCTAGAATGCCAGGCCCAGAATCCTTACAGTGTCCTTTGGCTCACATCCATGTTCAAATCTTGGGCATTGCAGTCAATAGAGAAGCCAAGAATGACAAATGCCCATTGCAGACTGGAGCTTAGAGCTCCATCAATGGGTCTAGGCCTACAAGTCTACCCAGAAAATGCTTAGCTCGTACTTTTGTCTCTGTCACCATTTCATGGGGAGAACTAAGTTAATCACAATGGTGGAGGCATCTGGCTGTAAATAGGTCCTGCCTGTCACTGTTGATCATATGTATAGAGCATTAATTATGAACACAAAATGGATGCTAATCATTTTGATAGTTATGTTAATCACAAAGTGACAGAGCATCATGTGAAAGGTGTGACCAGTGAATGCCCTACCCAGGTAACCAGACACAGGGTGGACTGTGACCATCTAGATGGCTCTATCAGACTGCAGATGGGGACACAAAATATAGTCTTGAGCATAAAATCAGAGCTCTCTGATGGCTCATCGCTCAGACCTCAATTGACAGCCCCACCTGCACTCATTCCAGACAGAGAGCTTGAAGCCTTGCCTCCTGACCATCTCACCAGCCTGGCCTGACCCCCGATGCTATGCATCCCAGCGCCAAAGGGACTCTCGCTGAACACTGGACTCTCTCTCATCCTTCTTTCGTAAGACTCTGTTTACCTTACCTAACCCTATTACTTGCAAACCTGTGTGACCCTCTTGTGTGAAACTGCTCTACCTCAACTATTGGAGGCTATGCTCTGGCCAGAGCCTTGGTTAATGCCTGTGGTATACCGAGTCAGCAAGACTAGATCCATGGCTTTATTCTAATAAGGCATGACATTGTGGAAAGACACAAAGGTGTGTGAGAATGCTACTTTGATAGTCATGCTACTTTGATAGTCACATCTGGCTCAGGACATCATGAGAGATTTTTCTCTCTGGAATCACATCATTTAACCTCATTCTTAAAAGTAATGCTCAGGTGCTAGATGGGTAGATACTGCTAATAACCAATGATCAATGATTCTTCCAGCAAATATAGTAGAAAGTCACCTTGTGGGTAGAAAAGTCTGTTCCTCCATGTCCACTTAAAAAAAAAATTCCAGAGCAAGAATCAGTTTGTCATTAAAAGTAGCCATTCCCAGATATAGTTCTATGTCCCTCTAGTTTTTTATAAACCATGGGCATCTGCCAGCTGCTGCTGCTGAGACAGGAATGTTTACACCAGGCAGAGGGGCAAAAACATTGTAGAAAATGAGCAGGTTGAAACCAGTAAGAAGAAATACTGGAAGAAACATCACAATCAACTTTTGCTGTGTCTTTTAAAAGAAATTCTATTGTCGTCCAGTGGTGGCTGAGAGATGATTCATCCTGTCTACAGAAGCACCAATAGAAATGAAGCAGAAGGATGAACAGAAACAAGATTCTGTTTTACATAATTCTCATTTTCATGCAAAGAGCTATTCAAACAGCTCATGAAATTAGCCAGCAATTTACTTCATTATTTAGAGTGTCAGGCAAAGTGCACAAAATTTTTCTAGATGAGGATTATGACAGCTGGTCAATGAAGACTGTCATAGACCATATGCCGTACCATCTAGAATACCAGGGAAGTGTAAAAGCCCCTCAAAAAGACTGCGAGAGTGATGTACGTGGATCTTTTGGTTGCAATAGAGACCCATTCAAGTGACCTCAGAAAAGGGGGTTCAGGGAGTTATAAGTGATTCTCAAACTTGGCTATACATTCACTCCACCTGAGGAGTTTTAAACTACTGAGGTCTGGTTCTCACTCCAGATATTGCCATTTATTCAGTCTGGGTGTGACCTAGAAATGAGAACTTTTAAGAATTCTTTTTAATTATCCTTTTTAAAGGAAGTTCAAACATACAGCACAGATAAGAACCACTGATAGCAATATATAACAATTGGGACTAGAATCGAAAGATACCCAGAAGCAAAACCATCAGGGCAACTACATTGCAATTTCAGGGAGCACCCATCACAAGGCATTCTGCATGAATGGCACCCCCTAGAATGCAACTCCAGATGTGCAATCCTGTGGCAGTATTGATTGATGCTCTCCCATCCCTTTAATTGGGGGACAGGTTGTTACTCACATTCTGAATGCTATCTCATGCCCTTTCATTATAGCTATGCTCCTAATGCCCCAAGTCTCTCGATTTCCCAATTTCAAATTCTTGAGAGATGAATTTAATATATTCAGCTCATCTTTTTGAGGTAGATGACAAAAATTACCTGCCTCTGATCAACCTATGGTTGAGGTATACATGAGCTAGGTGGCAACCCCAGTTTATCATGAGTGGGGAAATATGGAGTACTGGCCATAAGGGACCAGAGCTCTGGGCATGGCATTTCCCCTCAAGAAGCGTGAGTAGGAAGGTGATGACTTGTATCTTAAACACAAAGAGTTTGCCAGAAGCTGACAGACTTCATTAACAAGGGTTGAAGTTTGGCTGACCATAGAATTAACTGCCCAGACCAGGACATTTTTGGGGGTGAAAGAATGCTATTAATAATAGCACTGGGACAGTAGGTGTAGCCTGGAACAGGCCCAGGCAAAGTGGCATATATGGCCACCCTAGTTTGGCTTAAAATTGTAAGAGAAAAGGAGAAAAAGGGGCGTAGATAAAATTTCAGAATATGGATGTGAAAAGTAATCATGTGTTATAGATATAAATGGAAGAAGCATAGTGAAGAAGGGGCTGTGAAGAAATATACTCGGCAACTTCTCCTACATAGGGTAGAAATTCATGAAGACAAGGGTCCCTTCATTTTTGCAGTTCTAGATAAGCAGACTGCCCACCTATGACAGGTATATTAATCTCTTAAGGCTACCATAACAAATTATCACAAATTGGATGGCTTAAAACAATTTATCCTCTCACAGTTTGGAGGCCAGAAGTCTGAAATTAGAGTGTCCCTGGGCTATTGTTGAAGACTCTGGGGGAGATTCCATTCTTGCCTCTTGCAGCTTATGGCGGCTCCAGGCATTCCTTGGCTTGTGGATGCATAACTCCAACATTTGTGTCTGCTGTCACATGACCATCCTCTCTTTTCTGTCTCTTATAAGGATACTTGTCATTGGATTTGGGGGCCCACCCAGTCATTTCAGTATATCTCATTTTGAGATCATAAACTTAATTACATCTGCAAAGGCCCATTTTGCAAATAAGGTCACATTCACATGTTCCAGGTGGACATATATTTTGAGGACACCATTCAACCCACCATAGCAGGTAAGGACCTGAGCCTGCTTCATCTAAAACAATATGGCCTGAAAAAAAGGAGATATCGAAGAATCCATTTTCAGGTGCTATATGAGGTCTCACATTGTTAGCAAACTTTGTCGCAACAATATTGCTAAACTTTTTTTATATCAGAGGGATTATTCATTATGAATTTGTACCAACTAGACAAACATTAACCAAGTTTACTATCTGGAAGTGCTGAAAAGGCTGTGTGAAAAAGTTAGATGACATGAACTTTCCACCAACAGTTCATGGCTCTTGTATCACGGCTATGTGAGAATTTTTAGCCAGTAAACAAATAACTGTATTGGAACACCCTCCCTACTCATCTGATTTGGCCCCCAATGACCTCTTTCTTTACTCAAAGATAAGGGAAATATTGAAAGGAAGACATTTTGATGACATTCAGGACATCAAGGGTAATACGACGACGGCTCTGATGGCCATTCCAGAAAAAGAGTTCCAAAATTGCTTTGAAGGGTGGACTAGCTGCTGGCATCCAGTGCATAACTTCCCAAGGGGAATGTGTCAAAAGTGACCATAGTGATATTCAGCAATAAGGTATAGAACACTTTTTCTAGGATGAGTTCTCGAACTTAATTGTCTGACCTTGTATGTTAGTTAGACTCTAATTGCAAGTAACAGTAAACCTACCTAAAACTGGCCTAAACAATAAAGTAAATTTATGGGCTCATGAAAAGTCATGATATAGGGTTAGCTTCAGGTGAAGCTTGAATCAGTAGCTCAATCACATTTCATTCCAAGCTTCCACTTTGCCCTTCATAGAGTTGCTTCATCATAAACCTGATTTACTTGTGATCCTACCATGGTAGCCAGTTTTTAGTGATGCACACTGAAACCATTAGAATTAATCTGTTTGGGCTGTCATTGGTTTTGACTTAAGGGGATGAGATACTGTAATTGGTTTAAGTCAATTGGGACTCACCCCTAGAGTTGGGATGGGGTCAACTGAACCCAAACCACATGGCTGAGACTTAAGATACTGTTTAAAAGAAGGAAAATAATGAGGATGTTGGAGATAGAACCAGCATCACAGAACCACTGCAGGTAATCATCAAATAATGAAAATGGGAAATTAATGACTAAAAGTAATATTTTCTGAGTGCTCATCATGTACCATACACCACACATGAACTATATCACATGTTCACAACAACTATAAGAAGCACTATAATTATTCCCATTTTACAGATCAGAAAACGGATACATGAGATGTTAAATAGCTTACTCAAAATCACACAACTAGTAAGTGTATTATTCTGAAAACAATGAGGACTATCATGATCAAATTTATTTTAGAAATATCATTCTGATAGTACCAGGGAGAAAAGACTGGAAGGACAAGAGGGGCTGCTGGAAAGCCAGTAATCCAGAAAAGCAGCAATGAACACCTGAACTAGGGCATGGCCAGAGGGGAAGGGGAGAAGTAACTGGTGTGAGAAATATCAAGGAAGTAGAACCAGTGAACTTGGTAAATGCATGTGGAGGGACAATATAGGAATCAGTAATGAGCCCCAGGTCTCCAACTTGAGTGACTCAGCTCATTCACTGCTATTAACTGAAAGTATAATAATAACTTACATTTGTAGAATGCTTACTTTGTACCAAGCACTTCACAGGGACTTGCTCATTTAATCTGCACAATATCCTTAATGCTACATGACAAACAACGACAAAATCTCAGTAGCACGCATCAATAAGCATGTATTTAGCCAACGTGTGTCTGTGCGTTGGGGATGGAGGTCAGCTAAAGCATAGCTGAGGGGGTCTGGCTCTGTCCCCCATGCCTCTCATTCTCCTGTTGGGACCAGCAGGTGAAAAAGACCCCCCTTACCAGATAACACATTGCAAATACGTATCTAATCTAAGATAGCGTGACATTTGCTTAGGGATAAATAAACCAATGGGATTTTTCCCAAAAAAGTGTTGGTGAGGGCATGAAGAAATGGAAACTTTGTCATTGTTATTGGCAGTGTAAATCAATACAACCACTTTAGAGAACCATTTGGTAATATCTAGTTAAGTTAAAGATGTCTGTAATCTATGACCCACCAATTCCACTCTTAAGTGTAAAGAGCAGAATCCTAGTATAAGGAAACCTGATACATGACAGAAGTAGCATTCCAAGTCAGTGGGAAAAGGATGAACTCTTTTATAATTGGCACAGTAGTACATTACACAGAAAAAGCTGAAATTAGATCCCTATCATACATTAACACAAAGATAGATTTCAAATGGATGAAAGATCTAAATTATCTTTATCTTTATAAGAATGTCTTATGACCTTGGGATGGAGAAAGATTTCTTACAAAGTTGCAAATCATTAAGGGAAAGGTTGATGTATTTTAATACTAAAATTAAAAACCTCTGACAATATAGTCAAGCATTATAGCTAACATTGCCTTTAACTGGCAATTATTTAGTATCCAAAATATATCTAGAACTTGTTTAAATCTATAAAAAATGGTAAACAACATATTACTGAAACAGGCAAAGGACGTTAAGGAGCAAATAAAAAAAGATATTTGAACTGCCAATATGACTACAAAAATTTTCTCAACTTCACTAGGAATCAAGGAAAAACAAATTCAAATCACCACCAATTTTGCAAAGATTAAAAAGTTGACATTATCTAGAATTAGCAAGCATAAAAAATGTCAATGTCATGGAATATTTTTTAAAAGGCTGGGGGATTTTTCTAGATTAAAGGAGATTAAAGGAGATTAAAGATACATGACAATTAAATGCCATATTTAATCCTAATTAGATTCTGGACTGGGGGAAAAATTATAAAGAGCATTATTAGGTCAATAGGGGAATTTGAATTTGGATTATATAATAGATAGAATTGTATCAATGTTCAATTTCCTGAAGGTAATGATTGCATTATGTTACGTAGGACAATGTCTTTGTTTTAGGATATATATATATATATTAATATATATATATATATATAATATATATATATATATATTTGGAATATATTACTTATTTTGAATATATTAATGGATAAATATATATTTCAATATATGTGTACATGTTGAAACATGGAAAACAAAAAGGCCAAGAAATTTTGAAGAGAAAAGGAAAGCAAACATAGCATAATGTTAATAATTATTGAATCAAGGTGAAGTATATGTGTGTTCATTGTACCATTTCAGCAGCTTTTCTGTAAATTTGAAATTTTTGCCATAAAAAGAAGGGGCAAGGACATCAAAAAATGGAAACTTTGTCATTTTTATTGACCATATAAATTAATACAGCCAGTTTAGAGAACAATTTGGTAATATCTAATAAAGTTAAAGATATTTAATGCTCTAATCCACCAATTCTACTCTTAATTTTATCAAATTGCACAAGTAGGTGTGTAGAAGACAGTTCAGTGCGGTATTGTTTGTACAGGAAAAAAGTGTAGACCAACATTTTATATTCACTAGTAACAAAATAGATAAAGAAAGCATTTAGGGCCGGCCAAGTGGTGCGATGGTTAAGAACTGGCTTGAGACGCCAGAGGGCCCCAGTTCGAATCCCACATATAAGGGCCAGTGACACTGCCCTCCACAGCTAAGATGCTGAACAACAGCTCAACCTGGAGCTGGATTGCTGTGAGTCACCGGCGACGGGGTAGGCTGCAGACCCTTTGGCGGTGGGTTGCCATGGGCTACCGTGTGTAGGCAGCAGCCAGCGTGAGCGGCCACCAGCCACTGTGAGCGGCGACTGATCTGCCTCGCCTGGGAAGAGCGCAATGATGGTGCCAACTTGGGCCAGTGAAGCAACGTCCTCCACAACTAGACTGAAGAACAAAACGACAGCAACTTGTCTGTTCACCTTCCCCAATTCCCCAGCGCTGTTCCCATACCCCCAATTCCCCAATAAAAATCTTTAAAAAAAAAAGAAAGCATTTAGTTCTACAATTCAGTAGAGTAAAAGATCTACTCCTATGTGCACCAATATTTTTAAATCTCAACAATAATAATATTGAGTGAAGAGAGCAGTTTACAGAAGGGTCAGTGCAGTAGTATGTCATTTCTACACTATTAAAATAGTTTAAACCAATATTAAATCTTGTTTATGGTTCCACACATATGTAGTCAATGTTTGAAAATATTGGGGACGATAAATATCAAAATTCAAGATAGTGGAGAGAGAGAAAGGATGTGATTGTGCCCTCCCACCCCCACCCCACCACCATAGGAATCTTCAACCTAATCTATAATTTGCTTCTAAAAAAACCAATTAGGGAACAATATAGCAAAATGTTAACACATGATGAAGCTGGGAGGTAGGGAACAGATGTTAGTTATATTTCTCTACTATACGCAGGAAAATATTCACAATATATTTTTGAAATTTTGGGCAAGACAGGTCTGGGATATATGCATTTTATTTTGTCTTTTCAGGAGACATGCTTGAAACCTGCTCAAAAAATCCAGGAGAGGCTGATTTCAGAAGGTATTTGTGAGATGGCAAGATCATTCCAGTGGTTTTGTACCCATGGACAGCGCTAAATTGACACTGTGAGCATTGAGTTGACACTAAAATGCTGTATCACCGTAGTTTAAAAATGCACACATCTATATCTGCAAGGAATTTAGAAGAGTGGGTACAAGCTACAGCCATATAGTGCCTCATAATTAAAGGAAGAGAAACAGCCTGTAAGTTAATTATGAATAAAGCAAATCCGCTGACAGCTGGGTTCCTCTCAGGAAGAGACCCTAGCTATTACTAGGGAATAGAGAATCAGAGGGAGATGGGGACCAGAGAGACTGCCCCCCACCCCAACTCTTTGCTACAAACAGGGACCTCCAGTCAATCACCCACAGGCTCTTGAGGAAGCGCCAGGGAGGACATTCCAGATTTCCCTGTATTAGCCTCAGCGACATCCAGCGCGTCCCGGACTCCCGCTTGTCTTGGAATGCAGCTGAGACCTGGAGCGCAGTCAGAACTGGAATTGCATACAGCCTGCTCCTGCTTTTAAATATGAGTCAGTTTTATGGCTGAGGTGTTCCACTCTCTAACCTTAGAACAAACAGGTATTAAAAAATTCATTCATTTGTAAACATTCAGAATGGCGAGCGTCTCTTTTGTGCCAGGTGCTGGTCTGGACTGAGCGGCTGAAGATGAACCGGGCAGGCCTGGGCCCTCAGGGAGCTCATAGTCTAGTGTGAGGGGCAGGCAAACGGGTAAAACACGATCAGAGTAGTGGTCCAGTGTAGTTGTTGTAGAATCCCCTGGGGACAGAGAAGAGAGCACGTGGGTCACTGATGGTGGCCGTGAGGTTCTGCAGGGGAAACTAGGTTTGAGCTGATGACAAGTGGCAAGAGGGCATGTGCAAAGCCTGGGCATGTGAGAGAGCGTGCCCTTTGAAAGGAGGAAGATGCAGAAGAGAGATTCCCAAAGCGTTCAAGGCACATAGTACTGTATTTGAATAACCATGACTTGAAGCCTGTTTGGGCTGCAGATTTCTAAATTTGGAGGTTTTCATTTTGGAATAATGAATGTCTTGTCTTGTACCCAGCCACGGAGGGCCCAGTGACAAACCCCTGTTTGATGGAGCTGTTTATCCTTAGGTTCCTCATTCCTTCATTGTAACCTCAGGTGACACTTCAGCTCCTGGGATGTCCAGCCAGTCCAGGAAGCTGCTTCTCTGCAAGCAATTTAGTTCACCCAGAGGCCTGGGCACACCTGGGAGGAGAGGAGGCAGGAAAGAACACTGCAGAACACTCAGGCGTCCTGCCAGCCACCTCAGACTTCCTGTATGCTCTGGAGCCAGGATGCTGAGATTAAAATCCTGTCTCTGGATTCTAGCTGTGCGCCCTGGGACAAATTATTTAACGTCTCTAATCCTTAGCTTGCTAATTTGTCAAGTGAGAATATTAATAATTCCCACCTCATGGGGTGGTTGTAAGGACTAAATGAGATAAAGCATATAAGGCAGATAGCACTGTGCATATTAAGCACTTAATAAATGTTAATTATCATTACTGTTGCTAATATTATGTCCAGGCTTCTTGATACTTTTTTTACAAATCCATGTCCTTTCAATGCTTTTTCACTTTATCTTTTGCATATAGCCACTGGATAGATTCCATCAAGCTTTACTTCCTGTGTTTGTGTTATGAAAACAGTAGGCATATTAGATGTGCTTTTTCAAACCACGCCTGCTCCCCTGGAGGTCCTGACTCCAGTTTCCCGCCCCCACCTCCCACCACTGGTTGACGAATGGGGTCACTGTACACTTTAAAGCAGGGGAGAAATAAGGCTAGATGAGGTTGCTTGCAATATCACTTAATTATCTTAGGATCACATTTATAACTTGTCTAAAAATAGCTTATAAGCTCTTGTGTCTTCATTTGTCAGCCACCTTAATTTTTTATTTCTGGGGATATGATACACAGGCTTATCATGTCTATTGTCCTACTCTGGGCCTAGAGATGTTGTATTTTACACGCTGTTGAAATAAGCCCTTGTTATTTTCTGAGCTAACCCTCCCTGGATGAGTCAGATATTTGCCTCTGGGCAGCATGGCCTCTGAAAGTGGCCCTGCCTTCAGGGGTCAGGCTGCTCTTAACTCTGAGGGATCCCAGCTTGGCTGCCACCTAATGGCGATTTTCATCAGTGAAAAATGGCTCTTAGAAACACTTCAAACTCACCCTTGGAAATGAGACCTTGTCACTGTGAGTCATTCCGGATGAGAGCATGAAAAACATTTAGTCATCTTTGTAAGAGATGACTAAGTGCTTCTGGACGATTGGGGGCTGTCTTTGAAAAAGAACTCCATTTTGTTTTCTTCAAATATGAATGTCAGGATTTTCTAAACATATTATTGATTTTTCTCTTCAAAACCCACCCTGGCAGAGGAAGGACTAGGCTAACATGGGGAGGTAAGGGGGAGGGTCTATTGCTAATATTTGTCAAGCTTTTAGCGTATGCTAAGTTCTGTTGTAACCATTAAGAGTATCTCACTTAATCCTTATTTTAACCCTGAGGCAGATACTGTAATAAAACAAGACTAATGATTATTATTTACTGTCATTGGTGTGGTTGTTATTTTATAAATGAGGGAATTAAGGTTTAGGTAGGTCTAACACCACTTAGCTAGTGTGTGGCAGTAATTCTAACCCAGGCCTGTCTGACATTAGTAATTGTGTACTTGACCACTCCACTCTTGACCTTCATTTCTCTACACCTGCTGGGTTCCAACATCAACTCCTCCTGCAAATATGTGTCAAGGCCCAGAATGTGCACTCTATTAAGTACTGGTTATCAGTCAGCCATGATCCAGGCGCAGACCTTTCCCTCATGGAGCTTATAGTCTAGTGGGAGAAAAAAAGAGAAGTAAATAAGAAATTGCAATACAGCGTGATAAATGCTACATGAGATGAGCACAGGGTGGTAGGGGGCCGTATATATAAGTGGCTTGTGGTGTAACCTTGGGGCAGTCAGGGTAGACTTCTCAGAGGGGGTGACCAAGGTAATTTCTGTGGGAAGAATGGGAACTAGACAAGTTCAAAGAAGGACTGTTCAGGCAGAATAAGCAGCAGACGCGAGGGACCAGAGGTCCCAGGTGGGTGCCGAGTGATGGGAAAACACTCTCATGATTGGAGAATTTTAGGGTGGGCGGGACCAAGGAGTTGGCTCTTTTGGGTGCTGATTTTTGTCTTCTGTGTCCAGCAGGGGGCTGGCTATTTCATTCCAAAAAGTACATTGTTTGGCAAAGGAGAGGCCCTGAGACAGAGGTAAGAAAGTTTTTCTTCCACTATATGGCCTGAAATGGATGTATAAATGCCATCCTGGGCCTTAGTGGGGATCTCTGAGAAGCTGGTGATGATGCTCTGATAGAGAGCGACAAGCTCGGCCATGGTGAACCTGGTGGACTGGCAAATGTTGTGCGGTCAGGACATCACAGCACCACATCACAGCTCCCTGATGCATCTCAAAGCCAAAATCTGGAAGGATGAATCTTGGTTTCCTGTTCAACATAACTGCAGAGGAGAAGGAAACCACTGTAATGGAGTGGACCATTGAGAAGGCTTCCTCTTGTGTGCTGCTAGTACCTCCACAGATGGTGTGAAAGAATTCTTGGCTCTTCTCTAAAGGGTGAAACTTTGGGAAGGACACCTTTCCCTTTGTTTCTCCATGGCACTGCCCCACCAGTGGTCTTCAGCACAACTCTTAGTTGGATGCTTGTTGGGCAAAGCCATTTCATGAAATTATGAGCAAACCATGAAGCAGGTATAATAACTTACAGGTATGCCATATAGTCAGTCTACTGGATTTGGATACACACAGTGATTAGGCTGTTGCCTCATCACTTTTGTCTCTTCTGTTTACTATCTGCTTAGGGGGTCACTTCACTGGGGCCCTTGGAGACACTTTGGACTTTTATGTTAGACTTAACCCTTTGATTAGGGTTGGAATAGTTACTCCATAGCCTCCTGAATCCCAGTCTCGTGTTTCTTCAGCATTTTTCAGTCTCTCTCTCCTTTTTTTAAAAAGATTTTATTGGGGGGTTCGGGGAGGGGAACAGACAAGTTGCTGTCCTTTTGTTCTTCAGTCTAGTTGTGGAGGACTTTGCTTCACTGACCCATGTTGGTATTATCATTGTGCTCTTCCCGGGTGAGACAGATCGGTCGCTGGCCTCTGAACGGCCACTCACGATGGCTCTCCATAGCTCACACAAGCTGCCAGCCGCTCAAGCTAGCTGCTGGCCACGCATGGTAGCTTATGGCAGCCCACTGCAGCAGGGGCTGCAGCCTACGCCTTCACCGGCACCTCATGGCAGCCCAGCTCCAGGTCGAGCTATTGTTCACCATCTTAGCTGTAGAGGGCAAGTGTCACTGGCCCTCATGTGGGATCTGAACCAGGGCCCTGCTGCTCAGAGCTGGTGTCCCAAGGCAGCTCTTAAGCAACGCACCACTCAGGCGACCCTGCTGTCTCTCTTAACCAATTCTTTCCTCCTGGGCCCTTTCTTTCCTCATGGAGAAATTCTCCCTTAATGATTGCATTCCTTTATTTAAGTCTTTGTAGAAGCAGTGGGAGTCTTCCAGTCTCACTGGCAGCGAGTCCCAAACAGGGGAAATTGCTATGGCACGTGGGAGGACTTGGCACTAATTTTTCCATATCCGACTTGTATTTACTATCCTGTTAAACCACTTTCACGGTGTGGTGGTTAAGAACATCGGCTCAAGTTCTGCCACAGTCTAACTTGAATAATCTTGGACAGATTTCTTAACCTCTTTGTGCCACATTTTCTTCATCTGTAAACTGGCATCATAAGATTACTTAGTTCGCGGGGTTGTCCTGAGGACTAATGAGCTGCAACTGTACAGCACTGAGAAGAGTGCCCGGTCCAGAGTAAGCACTATTGAGTGTTTGCTTTCTTCTGGTCTGCTATTGTTTCCTTTTCTGACTACTTCCTGTGGTCCCTCCATTCATGATCAAATCATCATGTGTGTCTTGTTTAGATAACATTTGCCTACAGAAACAAGTTGCCAAGGAGTTCACAATGTTTATTCAGGAAGTGGCATTCCAGCTCATTCCTCCTACTCAACAAAACCACTCGAGCTTTCTCTAGGGCCCCCTTCCCAAGGCCTAATTGTAGACTGTTCTAGTCACTGTGCCCATTTCTCCTTCTACAATAGTATTAGCTCTGAACCATCTCAAGTAATCTCAAGTAGTAGATGTATCTAATTTCTATTAGATAGCTTTCTATTAAAATTTGTAATTTATGCTCACGGAGACTAATATTCTATTGTGTGCTATTTTACACTTTTTGATCTTGGAATCTGTTTCATTCATTTGTGGGTTTCTGAATGGAGTTTGGATTGACGTCTGCCTTAGTGTTTTTTAATATTCTATAAGCCTGAACTAAAGCCTGACATGGCACTGCACACCCATCATTTCCTTCTCAGGCATTATTCTGCGCAGTAACAAAATGCTATTCCTTCGTAGTGATTTGTGACAAAACAGCCAAAAATTATATCCTGCTGGAGAAAGATCATATTTGCCTTTAAAACAAAATTCTATTTCTTTCAGGTATAATTTGATTTGTCATTTGTTTCATGGATATTACATTTTAATCTTTGTTTTTCTGAATTCTAATATTCTAGTTCACTCTGTTTTATCATGGAGACAATGAGAATTCAAGGCAAAAATTCTCAGTACTTTATCTTTGCAAAAGTATAAGAGATAAAACGACCATTCCTGATGTTAGCTCCCCTGCCCTGTGGAAGGGACCACGATGGATTTAACTAGAAACTATGCCCTAGTGACTTTACAGTTGGGAAATGGTAAGGGTAAGTAATAGCATCTTTATTCACTGCCACAACTATTTGGCAACAAGGAAAAACACTCTAAGCTGTTAAGAGAATACATTAGCATAGTGGCTGTGACATCTGAGTAGGTTACCATATATGCACTTTGTAGGATTGAATCTCCTAGTCACTGGGTGATTTCAAATTCATATACATAACCTTTCCATAGTTTGATGAGAAACTGAAAATCTCATATAGGGCCTCCTCAGTAAAAGAGCTCATATGTCTCCTACTTGAAAGATCACAGGCCTCCATTCCTCACCCTGAGCTGGTGGTGGCCTTGGGTGCTCCTTGACAGCACTAGGAAGTAAGTGGAGGCCACCCAGGATACCTCTCCACATTCATTTTAGGGACCCTTCACTCCACTCTGGTCTCACTTCTCCAGAGCCCTTTGCTGTTGGGCCTCACCCTTGGCATTTACTCCTTTCCCTTCTTTCTTGCTGCCTTTGATAGAAAAGATAAATGTATAACATTAGCTTTTGACACCTAGTTCCATTTCAAAACCCTCTGTCTCTGTACTTATCATCTATATCAATGATTTAAAAATTACTTTATTAAAAAAATGAAAGATAAAAAACTCTGATATTTGGATAGTAAAAATAAATAAATGAATAAATATTATTAAATTTTTCCAATAAAATAAAGTATGTATAGGACTTGAATGCTGAAAACTACAAAATACTGTTAAAAGAAATCAAGGAAGATCTAAATAAATAGGGAGACATACCATGTTCATAGTTTGGAAGACTCAACATGTATTTGATCAGTTCTGCCCAAATTGATTCATAGGTTTAATGCAATTTCTATGAAAATCCAAGTAATATTTTGTTTTGTAAATATAGACACATTGATTCTATAATTTATATGGGAAAAGATTCACTCTACACAATTTTAAGACTTACTACTTACTGTAGTAATCAAGACAGTGTGGTGTTGGCAAAAGGATAGAAACATATATCAATGGAACTAAATAAAGACTCAAGAAAGAGATCCACATGAAACTAATTTTTTTACAAAGATACAGAAACAATTCAATGGAGGAATGGTATTGGAGCAATTAGACATCCATAGGCAAGAAAAACAAATAAACAAAAAAGAAAAAATAAAAATAAAAAACAAAAACAAAAACCTTGACCTAAACCTCAAACTTTAAATGAAAATTATCTCAAAATAGGTATAGATTTAAATGTAAATCATAGAACTATAAAACATTTAGGAGAAAGCATAGAAGAAACTCTTCAGGACCTAGAACTAGATGAGAAGGTCTTAGATGTGATACAAAAACATGATTCATAAAAGAAAAAAAAATCAATAAATTGGACTTCATCAAAATGAAAAAGTTTTACTATGCAAAAGACTTAAAATGATGAAAAGACAAAACTGGAAGGAAATATTTGCAAACCACATATCTAACAAAAGATTTACATTTAAAATATATAAAGAACTCTCAAAACTCAAGAATAAAAAAAAATTAAAAAATCCAATTACAAAATGGGCAAAAGGCATGAACACACATTTCACCAAAGAAGATATACAGATTGCAAATAAGAACATGAAAATTTGTCCATCATCATTTACCATCAGGGAAGGGCAAACTAAATATCACTACACACCTATTAAAACATCTAAAAGAAGAAACAGTGATAATATCAAATGTTGGCAAGGATGCTGAGCAATTGGATTACTTATACATTGCTGGTGGGACTGTAAATGGTACAGTCATTCAGAAAATAGTTTGGCAGTTTCTTAAAAACCTAAACATATTCTTACCTTATAACTCAGCAATCACAATTCTGGGCATTTATCCCAGACAAATAAAAAATTATGTCCACACACAAACATGCACACAAATGTTTATAGAAACTTTATTTGTAATAGACAAAAACTGGAAACAACCCATATATCCTACAATGGATGAATGGTTAAACAAATGGTGGTACATCCATACCATGGACTGCTCCTCAACAAAAAGAAATTAACTATTGATATATGGAACACTTGAATGGATATCAAGAACATTATGCTGAATAAAAAAAAAAGCCACTCTCAAGAGGTTACATACTGTTATAATTCCATCTATATAACATTCTTGAAATGACAAAATTATAAAAATGGACAACAGATTTCTGGTTGCCAGGCATCAAGGAGTAGGGAGGTCTGGAGGGGGATGGGTGTGGCTGTAAAGGGGTAGCATGAGGGATCTTTGTGGTTCTTTGTGGTGATGGAACTGTTGTGTATCTTGGTTGTGGTGGGGGTTACACAATCTACATATGTGATAAAATTGCATAGAACTATATACTAGTACACACACACACACACACGAGTGTATATAAAGCTTCTGAGATCTGAACAATGTCTATGGATTGTGCCAGTGTCAATTTCCTGGTTTTGCTATTGTACTATTATTTTACAAGATGTTACTATGAGGGTAATGTGGATGAAGAGAACTCAGGATTCCCTGGAGTATTTTTGCAACTTTTGATGAATCTATAGTTATTTTAAAATAAAAGGGATAATAGGAAAAATACAAGCTCATAGTAACCACTTAAACAATATAGTAAGTATCGCTAAAAAAGGTGATGATTTCCTACCTCCTTTTAATTCCAATCCCTGAAGAAGTCAAAGTCTAGTGTGTATGCTTCCTTATGTTTCATGTAACAAACAAAAATATATAAGTTTTTTCATTCAATTCAACACCAAAAAAACAAACAACCCAATTAAAAAATGGGAGGAGGACATGAAGAGACATTTTTCTAAAGAGGACATACAGATGGCCAAGAGACATATGAAAAAATGCTCAACCTCACTAATCATTAGAGAAATGCAAATAAAAACCACAATGAGATACCACCTCACTCCGGTCAGAATGGCTATCATCAATAAATCAACAAACAACAAGTGCTGGCGAGGTTGTGGAGAAAAGGGAACCCTGGTGCACTGTTGGTGGAACTGCAGATTGGTGCAGCTATTATGGAAATCAGTATGGAGGTATCTCAAAAAACTGGAAATGGAAGTACTGTATGACCCAGCAATTCCACTCTTGGGTATCTATCCAGAGGAACCCCAGACACTAATTCAAAAAAATATATGCACCTCTATGTTCATTGCAGCGCTATTTACAATAGCCAAGACTTGGAAACAACCGAAATGCCCATCGGTAGAGGACTGAATTAAGAAATTGTGTTACATTTATACAATGGAGTATTACTTGGCCATAAAAAAGAGTGAAATCTTACCATTTGCAAAAATCTGTTTGGAACTAGAGAACATTATGCTAAGTTAAATAAATCAGATGGAGAAAGACAAATACCATATGATCTCACTTATATTTGGAATCTAAAGAATAGATTTAATGAACAAACTAATCAGAAACAGTCTCAGAAATATAGAGAAAAAATTGAGGGTTGTTAGATGGGATGGGGGTGGGGATGAGGGAGAAGGTGAGGGGATTAGACAGCACAAATTAGGTGCCACAATATTGCGATGGGGATATGAAAGACAGTTTGGGGAATATAATCAATAATGTTGTAAAGATTTTGTAGGGTTATCTGATGGACACTTATCTTATTAGGGAGACCACTTCATGGACAGTGTAGATGCCTGACCACTATAGTGTACACCTGAAGCTGAAGATGAATAATAATGAATGTCAACTATAATTTATAATTTTATATATATATATATATATATATATATATATATATATATATATATATATATATATAGTGACAGGATGTGGAGTACAGCATAGGGAATAGAGTCAATGGAATTGTAATAGTTATATGCAATGACAGAGGGATAGTAGATTGGGGGAGGAGGGGCTATCACTTTGTCTAACTATTACATTGTTTTGTACATCTGAAACTAATCTGTGTGTGTGTGTGTGTGTGTGTTTCTTCAGTTGTTTTAAAATTTATTTGTTTATAAGTATACATACCACATGCATTATCCTGAAACTTGTTTTTGGCCCTTAACAATATAGCATGGACATTGCTCCAATATTAGGTCAATTTAAACCCATAGATCCAGCTGATTATGTTTAACAGCTACAGTGTTTTGGCACAACGACTATGCTGCAGTTTATTCAACTGTTCCTTTATGGATATACTTTCAGGTTGTCTCCAGTTTTTTTTTGTCATTATCAATAATAATGTCTCTGCTTTTACAATGGTAGGCCAGCTCTCCCAACAATGATTTTGAAACTTTATTTTAGTAGTGGAACTTTTTTTTTTTTAATTAAATCCTGTCACAAAACTTAGTAAGTAAAACACATATACCTGCTCAGGTTGAATGGGGGTGGGGAGCTTAGGGCCCCTTTTGCCCCTTTAGCAGCCCCTGAGGCATCTCTATGAACCATTAGGGTTTAGGGAACAAAAACAGAAAACCATAGTCCTACACCTTGTGATTCTTGGGCTGTCACCTGCTCTTCTTCCAACCAGTATTTTGATCCTGTCCACATCCCCCAATCCAGGGGGTCCTGTTTTAGTTGGGCAGACCCTCTGAAGCCAAGATCCTTGAGGTATAACCTTCTGACTCCATGGGTCCTGCCCCCACTTCACCTGCATGGACACCTCCATATCAATGTTAACCTGAGCCAATCCTGCATTTGTCATGACTCTAGGACCACCCTTCTTCTGAGGCCAGCCTTACAGTCAAAATAGTTCTGCCACCTACCTTTCTTTTCCTGATTTACTGCCCTCTCCCCACCCCCACCCCATCCTGTTGCTAAGAGCCCAGCGTGCCTTGCTATGGTGCCTTCTTTCCAAGGTAAATACCCTGGCTGTTCTCTTCATCCCACCTCCTGGCTTTGCATCCCTGCTCCTTAAATTGTCCTCGATCTTTTTTAAGACTTTCAGTATCTCCTCAGTCTTCTCCTCTGCCTTAAATCTTACACAGGCTCACACAGTCTGCAGCAGAGCAGTCAAAATTCCAGCTATCCCCTGACTGAAATCATGTTTGCAGCCTGGAATGCTGCAATTCTCAACCTCTGTATTGGATCTCCTGTAACTTGCTGGCCATTTCACCTTCACTTGCTGGTTGTCCCAATAGACCTCAAATTTAACTTGTTTAGACAATCAATACATTGTCCTGCAAACAAGCTCCGGCTTCCCTGCCTTTACCTGTGATGCCCTTGCTTCTCCTGTCATCTCTTTGAGTCCACTATCTGCTGGGTCTCCAACTGGTATTTAACTTGTCCCTTATTTCTCTTTTCCTCTGCAATCATCCTAGTTCAGGTTCTTATCATTTCCTATTAGCTCTTCCCTGTAGTCCTCAAACTACTACCCCACCTTGGGTGTCTTCTTTTGCTTCTAATGACGCCCCCTCCAAACACCACTGCCAACATAACTGTCCTAAAACAATGCTTTCAGCATGCCATTTTTCTGCTCAAATAGTGACTTCATTCTCTGAAGGAGATAAGCCCAAACTCCTTTTGATTGATCCCAATTATCTTTACAAACTTGATTTCCACTATTCTAAAAGAGGTGATTGAAACAGTCTCCCAATGCCCTGAACACACGTGGGCAAATTTTCATGTTGGTGCCTTTGCTCAAGCTTCTTCTTCTGCCTGGACCTGGAATGCTTCCCCATGTTGTTCTTTCTGTTTCCTCAATTCCTGTAGATCCATGAATACCCCTCACTTATTTCTTAGTTTCCACATGCCTTCCCTGCACCTGCACACGTATTGATTTAGCTCCCCCTTGTCACACTGCAAACACTGTCCAGGTTTACTTTCTCCATTTCAGCACATTCGGTCTATGTCCAGGTTCCCCGAGGGCAGGGAGCACGCCACACATATATTCACCAACGTCCCCAGCACAGTCCTCGGCAGGTAGCCCAGCTCAGGACACAGCTTGAGCTCAGTTAAGTGCCTGAATGATAGACATTATTTAAGGGCAAAGTGCTTTATCATGTTTCATTCTTTCTTAACCTTGACTCCAAAGTCATACAGACTGTAATGAAATCACAGGAAACTGGACATGAAGGGACTGAGACTCATGCCGGTGAGTGGCTGCTTCCCAGGAATTATTATATTTAAACACTGTTCTCAGGAAGTGCCATGGTTCAGCCAAACAGGATCCATATCCACGTAGACTGAGAAACAGCCATCAGCATTCACAGGGCTTTGGCAAGGGAAGCAAAGCTGTTTGCAGAGATCAATTCGATAAAGAAGCTGGACTTAAAAACTACAATTTCAGCAATTACGTAAACAAAGGCTAAGAAGTCAGCATTACCAGCTCTGAAGCAGGAAATGGACATTTCAGCAGAGGCAATGAAGAAAATAAGACGCAAGAGGGTTCCCAGGATGTGGCAGACAAACATTACAGGGTGGACCTTTCTATGGCCTTGTCACAAGAGGGCAATCGCCCCATCCCAAGTGAAGATAAACAGGAGTTTGATGCCAGAATTCAACAGGGATCACCACACAGCCGTGTCTGAATATTGTTCTCATTACTACATGTAGGTTCAGCCATCTTTACCAAATCCCTTTGTCATCTTAATAAAGTCTCGAGTTGAAGAACACGTCTGGGTGGAATGTCTGAACTGGGTGGACCCAGGTGAGTCTTTCAGACTGGACAGAACCCAGTAAGGGGCCCCTACAGAGTCTTCATCCAATGCACTTTTGCCTTTTGTGTCTCTGAACGTGGGCACAAGGAAGACAGGTAGAAAGGGAAACCGGAGAACTAATGTTTACTGAACACCAACTGTAACCCAGGCCTTTTGTCAAGCATTGCATTAACATGATCTGCAATCCTTACAGGTGCCCTGAAAGGTGGAAATTTTAAGTTCATTTTACAAACAAGGACAGTGAGGTTAGAGAGATGAAGCCATCTTGGCAGATATCACACTGGGAGACTCTGAAGCTGGGCTGCACCCATCTCCAAAGCTCACACTGTGTTGCCTCCTGTAACTGGCTTCCTGAGAATCTGCAGCAGTGGGCAGGCTTCCTTCTCCATGCCATCGGCCTGTGGCGCAGGAGCCATCCCTATGATTTGCAAAGTCACTTCTCAACACCGACCACAATCTTGCCATGTAAGGTAGTTTCTTGGTGAAGAGTTTAGGAAACTCCCGCAGGAAATGACACATGTGTCGACACAACACAAGGCTTTGAGAAGGCTGCCTGGGAAAGCTTCTTACTAGTAGTGTGCGTGCTCTCGCAGTCATCAATGGGCTCCTCAGAGTGATCACTTGGGGAAGCAGGAGGGGAGCCTTGACTCATTAGAAGAGAGCACATTAAGGATAGCTTCCCTTTTTTGCCTTGCACACCTCCCCCCATATATTATCTAATTTAATACTTTTTTTCCAAGGAAGGAAGCAGAGTCCCCAAGAGGGTAAGGACGTTGTCAAGGCCACACAACTCCTAAAGAGCAGGGCCACTCAGACTCAGGCATTCTGCCTCAGGGACTCAGGAAGTCTTCTCTGTGCTGCACATGCGACACCACCCAGAAGAGCCTGTTTGTCCTCCCTGTGAGTCCACGCTGGGCCACCAGCAGCCTCAGGCTGGCCAGCTCGACTGTGTGATTTTCAGAGACACTAAGGTGGCTGCCCACTGACCCCTAGACTCTTCCTCCCACCTATTTCCTAAGGTTTGGAATTTCTTTTAAAACAGGGAACAAATCCTTTCATTCCGTAGCTAGAAATGTTGCAAAATGCAAATATTGATACAAAAGGTAGCAGTACTGACTTAAATTTGCACTAAAGTGAACATAGGTAACACAGCCCAAAGGGAAGAGCATGGGCTTTGGAGTCAGAACTGATTTCAAACCTGGCTCTACTGGATGTGGATATATGGCCTGGAGCTTGTTGTTTCGCCTTTCTGAACCTCAGACTCCTTATCTGTACAGTGAGTATTACACTATTTACCTCTAAGGATGAGCAGAAAAATTATATGCGAAGTGCGCAGAGGTGCCCAACACAGTGCCTGGCATACAGTGTACGCTGAATCAATGAAAAGCATTCTTTTTATGACCATCACAAACTCTCAATATTTTGGAGTTCCTCGAAGGAGTCATCACACAGAACAAATAGCAGCTGTTATTTGCTGGCTTCAGCTCCACCATTTGGTAGCTCTGTAATCTTGGGTATTTCACTTACCCTTTTAGGCTTAAGTTCCTCACTTTAAAACCAGACTGTGTGAGGATCAAGTGAAATAAGGTATGTGAAAAGGCTTTGTAACATGAGGAAGTCTATGTCTATATGTAGTTGTGGTGGATATTTGTAAGTAGAGGGTAATATGGAAGTAGTATTAATTTATGTTATAACACTACTGACCAGAGTGTTAATTACAGGTTATAGAAAGTGGATGGCAGAATCTTGCTGGTGTTGTAAAGAAATTTTACCCTAATGCTATATCTCTACCAGTGTGTCTATATGTAAACAGACACACATTTTATAGACATGTGTAATAATATGTTCTATGATAATATCAGTCTAGTTATGTTTCACATAAATTCAGCAAGAGGTTTGTCCTTCTGTTGTGAAGCCTTTTCTAGCATAACCCTCAGGTCAATCTGGAAATAAATGCTGCTGTACATGTTGACTCACAAAAATAAAACATGACACAGCAAGCTGAGTCACCAAACAGTCAGATGGAGCCCTGAGGTCACAGTTGGCCCTGAGGACTACGTGCCTCTCAACAGGAGACCTGAATTTTCCAGGATTAGTATGAAAGCATTTACAGATGTGGGCTTCTGAGGCTACTGGAAAACAAATATGAAAAAGCTGTTTACAAGGTTTCCCAGACAAATACGGTCAGAAATAGGATCCACACCGTGAAAAGCTCCTTTGAAGATGTCTGGGGTCTGTATCTGTTCTGGAGTCTGGAAGCCCAGCTCTACCTGAAAGCACTGTCTCCTTCACAGAACGCCTTCTCTCTCTCTTCTACCCTCTTCCATCAGTTAAAATCATGTTCTTAGTGTTCATCTGCTGGCCACAAATTCTTGGGCTGTGTTTTATTAGAAGATTTACTTCCCTCCAGAGAATATGCCAATATGGCTCAGCATACAGAGCAGTTTTACTCTACAGAAGTAAATACAGCCTTTTAGGATGCAAATAAATGCAAGAGGGGGAAACACAGTTGTTTTGTAGAGCTATTGGCCAATTGGATATAGTTAGCAGCTATCAAGCCCTTGAAATATGAAAATTAATTGAATTCATTTTGATGAATGAGAATAATCACTTAAAATAGCATAATGTAATTTAAAAAAAACACCTCATATAAGGAAAACAATCATTTCCATCCTACAAGATGCCTTATTTTGAGGATTGCTGGAATGAAAAAAAAATCAAGTTTAATAAGCAAATGGTATGAATGAGAATAATGTGCTGCCCAGAAGTTCCCACCAGCAGGACTCCTGCTTCTCACATGCTCTGATCACCAGAGGTACCGTATTTCCCATGTATAAGACGCTCTCATGTATAAGACGCACCTTAATTTTGGGGCCTGAAATTTGAAAAAGCATGTATTACATAAAGTTATTGAACTCAAGTTTTATTCATCATAAAATATGTACAACTCCTCATCACTGTCAAAAGTCCCAACCATTAGCCTGTCCTCATCTGTGTCTGATGACAAATCACTGTCTTCATATATCACCTCTCATGGCCTTCTTCTGCCGTGGCGTTTTCAGTAGGGTTTCTTCTTCCCGTAGCCAGTCGGATTGTTTTCTCAGTTGGAGGAGGACCAAACTTAAGTTCAGCAGCACAATTTCCATTCAGTTTTGCACACTGGATCACTTTTAACTTGAATTCAGCACTGTACGAAAATCTTTTCTGAGCCATTTCTGGGCAGAATGTGGCAAAACGTAATCTACCGTAATATACCGGTAACAAGTGCGAAACAATGAACACAAAGACAACAAGCGCGAAAAAGCAGGAAATGCAAGTAAAAAAATCTACAACCACTGTACAAGACACACCCAGTTTTTAGACCCCAAATTTTTTTTAAAAGGGTGCGTCTTATACATGGGGAAATGTGTATATACTTCTCCCAGCCTTCATTTCCTATTGTAACAAAGTATCACAAACCTAGTGGCTTACAACTTTTTGTTCTCTTCTGGTTCTGAACATCAGAAGTCTGATATGGGTCTCACTGGGCTACAATGAAGGTGTTGGCAAAGCTGTGCTCCTTTTGGAGATCTTAGGAAAGACTCCATGGATTCTTTGACTTTTACAGCTTCTAGAAGCCACCTACATTCCTAGTTGATGGCTTCCTCCTGCATCATCAAAGCTAGTGGCATAACAGCCTCAAATCTCTCACTCTACCCGTTTCCAGTTTGGCATACAAGCACTTAGTATACATACATTTGTCCAAACTCATAGAACATACTATACCAACAGGGAACCCTAAGATAAACTGTGGACTTAGGGGGATAATGATATGTTACTGTAGGTTCATCAGCTGTAACACAAGTACCATTCTGGTAGGGGTGTTGATAGTGGGGATGGCTGTGCATATCTGAAGAAGGGAATCTATATGGGAAATCTCTGGACTTTCTGCTCAATTTTGCTCTGACCCTAAAACAGCTTTAAAAAATAAAATCTTTTTTTGTATGTCTTTTAAGGGAAGAATGTTCTTTTTTTAATTTTTCTTTTTCAATTACAGTTGACATTTAATATTATTTTAGTTTCAGGTATACAGCATAGTGGTTAGCCATTAACAAAATAAATGAACAAACAAAACAAAAACAGACTCATAGATACAGAGAACAAGCTGATGGTTGACAGATGGGAGAGGGTTGTGGGGACAGGGTGAAAAAGGCAAAGGGATTAAGAAGTACAAATTGGTAGTTCTAAAATAGTCACAGGGATGTAAAGTACAACATACAGAATATAGTCAATAATACTGTAATAACTATGTATAATGTCAGGTGGGTACTAGACTTATCAGGGGAATCACTTTGTAAGTTATATAAATGTGTAACCACTATGAGCAATGTGCTTGAAAAAGTTTGGAACCACTGCACTGAACTGTAAGCTTCTTCATAGAAGAGATTCTAATTTATTTCAGCTTTCTATCCTGAGAGCTGCACAAATGCCTGCCCATGGTGGAAGCTAAATCCCTGACTGAAGACCGGAAGGAGGTCAGGGTGTGGTGAGGTTTCATGCAGCCCACGGTCACCCTCAGTGACAGTGACTCCTTTTGCAGTGTGATGGCTCCTCCTGCAGCCCAGAGCTGAAGTGGGAACAGGAAACCAGCCCTGCTCAGCCCTGTGCCAAGCACTTCTTTCTGTATTGTCCCACTTCAGGCTCACAGTAACTCCACAAGATAAATATTAACTTTTCATTTTTTACATGAGAAGAATGGGCTCTGAAAGGTATAGTAATTTGCCGAGTTGTGGGCTGAAGGGACTCAATTCCAATCTAAGTTTGTGTGAATCCAAAGCTCAAAGCCAGGTTTCTTTCTCAAATGACAAGCGTAGAGAAGAGCAGTTCTTTCTGTGTGTTCTGAGCTCTGGATGTGGGAAATGATGCAGGAAAATGGGCCTGAAAACCAGGAGGGGTTCCGAGGAAGAGTTCACTGTTGAAGACAGCCTCATATATTCAAATAAAAGACTGGTTGCCCTTGGAGGAATTCCTAGCCTTTGTAAGATGCCAGCGGTCCCTGCAGGCTTTTCCGGGAAGAGAGAGCCAGCAGATGAGACAAAGCAGTGCTGGAGCAGAGAGTGGCCAGTAGAGGGCGCTGTGCAGACTTGGTAGCCCGGTCTTTTCAAGGCCCTTGGCCAGCGCAGACCCCGCAAAGCCCAGAGTCCCAGAGGTACCCAGGGGTAAGCCGGGGATGGAGAAACGTGTTTTTGAACTAAATTGGTTTCCCTCCCCTGAGACAAAGTAACACAGAGAATATTTTTCAGAAAGCACTGGAGAGTGAAGTTTGCCTCTTCGCACGTCACTATTTGTGGTTTCTTTTTCTTACATAAAACTTCCTTTTGCCACAATGGGTGTCCTGAGACAGTGCAGAAAGTGGCTATAGCAGAGAAAGAATGCATATGCAATCCTACACCTCTGTCTCTTATGAGAGCTGTGGGTTTTCTCTGAGCCTCCTTTTGGTCTTCTGGAAACTGGAGATCAAAGCCTTTATCTTACAGGTCTGTTCTGAAAATTTAAGAGAATGTACAGAAAAGATAAGTACATGACCTCACACAGTTTGCACTTATTTTGACCTTGTGACCCCTTTACGCTGTTAAAAATTATTGAAGACTCAAAGAGTTTTTGTTTATGTGGGTTCTATTACTCAATATTTACCATATTAAAAACTAAAATTTACTTTTCAAGTAAATTTCTCTTTAAAATATTTATTTTGTTAGATAAAAATAACAAAATAACAGTAATAAGCCCATCACATGCTAACTTTAAAAACATGTTTTTATGAAAAATAACTATAATTTCAAAGTAAAAAAATATTTAGTTAGAAGAGTGACAGTGTTTTTCATTTTTGCAAACTGTTTCTGCCATCAGGCTGTTGTAACTTCACACATCACATAGCCTCTAGAAAACTCTACTGTACACTTGTGAATGAATGGGAGTGAAAAAGACAGTAGCTTCTAGGAAGGACACTTTTGCCTGCAGGAGGACCAAGCCAAGGGCAGTTTGGAATCCAGGATGCTTTAAATTGTTTATGCCATCTGTTTTTTCATCTATAAAATGGGGATGATAATACCAGTGCTTTTGGGGATGTTCTAAATATAAAATTCAATTGAACAAATAGTTGCTGACATCATTTATGTATAAGATGTTGTACTGGGAAGGATATAAGGGTAAATGTGTATGTATCCCTTATCGGAAATTTTGCTCAATATTAATGTATGTGTGTAAAATAGGTGTGAAAACATTTAAGGGTGTGACATTTGTAAATGAGGAGGTTTTTTATTTATAAGATTAACAATCTTGTTACTTACTGAATGTAAATGTACTGATTTTCATAATCATAATAGTCTAAGTATTGTCTCTTAAGGTGTTGAAATACTTACAAGACTCTAATCTATTTGTGAATTTAACATTCAGAAATGTTGAATTAGCTTTGCAATGCTTAAACATTTGGGAAATTTTACTTTATTACATTTATGTATTTTGATTTATTAGTAATGCAAGTAGTCTGAGAATATTTAGAGAACTACTATTTAATGTTCAAAGAAATGTTAATTATTTAATAAGAGTATGCATAAGATTGCTACATTATGTATCACCCTGGGTAACAAAAAATGGGGAGAAGTGTTAAGAACCCAGAGTAGAGAGATGTAGAGAGACCCTGGAGCCCCTGCCAGATGTTTGAGAGATAATGACAGAGAAAAGAATGGGGGAAATTTTGCTATATCCTAAAAAAAACAATTTCTCTTGGGCCTTTTCTTGAAGCAATGTAATAAAGATTCTTATTGCTTAATTACTTTTTGGCTGCCAGGCTGCGTTTCTTTGAATGTGACCCCATGCTATGACTAGACCATAAGAATACCCAGCTTAACACAGGTTACAAAAGTAAATGTGCATAGAAAATGCACAGAGTTATTAAAACGAAGCAGCTATCTCTGCAGTATCATCCAATAGACCTGAAGTTTCCCTTTTGGGAGGTACAAATGGACTCAACTTAAAATTCCTGCAAAATGACAGTGACCCACTTGGCTTATAGATAGAGGATGGTGGTATTTAAATCAAGGCATCTCAGAAAGACCACAAACGCTATCAGTTGTAACTTCTATCCAATGCTGGAAATGTTTCCCTTTTGACTTAAAAATGACCCCCCCCCCACACACACACACACACTGAGCTGGGATTTTTTTCTCTCATTAGGTGGGTCTCAAAATATGGCACCTTGATATATTGAGTATTTTGGGTTGAGAGAATTTGAGAGAATGGCAGAAGCAGAAAGGTCACTGTGACCCTTGCCTCCATCCACCCTTCTCCCTTGAAACAAGTCATAAAACCTTAATGTGAGAGCACCCTCCCTACATCCAGAGGAAAGGAGCAGCTTTATCTCCAAAGACAAAGTAATGCTGAGTAGAATCCAAAAACAGGCCTTGCTAATTTTCCCCCAGTTCACTACACTTACCCCATACTCCTTAACTCATCATATTTCTACACGGCTGCCCACTCTTCATCAAACCTAGTATGAAAATACTCAGGTCTGTTTCTTTCAGATCTTCATTTTCTTATAAAGCCTCCTGTGACATGTAAAATTTATATTAAATAAATTTGTAGGCTTTTCTCTTGTTAATCTGGTCTAACGTGTGTTTTTCCAATACCACCCAGCAGTTACCTTTACTCTGATACTATCTACCAGGAGATGGCATCAGATCCTGCAGGTTCAGGGCTCCGTCCTACAAGACTGCCCCCTCCTGCAGATTAGATGCCAATCCCAAACCCAGGTTCTGAAGTTCCCATGACTGCCTCCTCAGGTTCAATTAATTTCTGGAGCAGCTCACTGAACTCAGAGAAACATTTACTTACTTACCAGATATTTTTATATTTACATTTTTTTACTTATTTACATTTACCAGTTTATTTTAAGGATATTATAAAGGATACAGATGAATAGTCAGAAGAAGAGGTACACAGAGTGAAATCTATTATAGAAGGGTCTCAAGTGCAGGAGCTTCTGTTCCCATGAAATGAAACTAGGGTACACCAAGCTCGAGGCATGTGAATGTGTTCACCAACCCAGAAGCTCATCAACTCTTGTTGTTCAAGAGTTTTTATAGAGCTCCATGTATAGACTCCCCGCCACCCCACCCCAACCCCTTCCCAGAAGATAGCAGATGAGGCTGAAAGCTCCAACCCTCTAATCACTTGGTCTTTCTACTGACCAGCCCCATTCTGAGGCTATCTAGGGGCCCCCACCCTAAGGCATCTTATTAGCATAAACTCAGGTATGCTTAAAAGGGCATTTTAGGAGTAACTAAAGACACTCCTGTCACACAGGGAAATGCCAGAGGTTTTAGGAACTTTGTGCTAGGACCTAGGGACAGAGATCAAATATGTTTCTTATTTTACCACATCTATTGTTGTCAGTTTAATATTCAGACCCAGCCAGGGACCCGTAGAGGATTGAGAAGAAAATGTTCCCTCCCCACAGATTCCCTCTACTAAAACAAGCAAACTCTATCGAGTGCCTACTCTGTACCCAGTACTTTGTTAATTGCTTTTACATATGTTATCTCATGTAATCTTCACAACACTATGAGGTAGATTTTTAATATTTCCTGTTTTACAGATTAGAAAACCGAAGCTTTGAAAGATTGCCTTCCTTGCCTGAGAACTCTGGAGCCAGAGTTCAGACACAAGTCCCAGATTGCAAGCCCACGCCTACCCTCTACACTAAACTGCTTCCCTAACCTTAGCCTTGCGTCTTCTATGTGACCCACAGCCTAGTCCTCACGGTGCTTCAGCTTCTCTTTCTTGCAGACTTATGGTAAAATGAAAACAAAGCAACATAGAATAAAACCCTTAACCTTTGATTTAAATTTATGGATTTCAACTATCCCTAAGAACAGGTGGTCAGAACGAAGTTCAACCGGGTTTGAGTTACTCTTGATTTCTAGCACACAGCTTTGATAGTCTAACCTTTATCTTTTGAGACCATGGCTTTATTCCCATATTTCTGGGAGTTACTGAGTATATTTATGTAAGAAGCTGTTTATAGATGTCTGCATTTGAGAGGAGGTTAAGGAGACCCAGAGTTGTTTTGAGTCATAAAGAATTTGGCCTTCATGACGTCACTTCTTACGCAAAGAGGGTTAAAGTCATTTGTTCCAGGAGCCCCTGCGGGGTGTCTGGAGGAGTTCCAGAATGCTCTCTTCTCCCTCATCACCAGGGTGAATGCCAACTTCTGAGCTCCCTTCTGTTCAGCACTGCATTATGCTCAGAATAATCATTGCAATCTTTTAAGTAGGAGCGTGAATAAGTCCTATTTTCAGAACATTCAAAATAGCAAAATTCAAATACAGGGAACAAATTAGGGACTGACTCATCACAAAATAATTATTCGCTTTAAGTAAATATTCAGACCATTTCATTTGTGTGGCAGACTCCCCAAAGGCATTTAATATGTAATTTGATTAATAAAAACTCAATTTATATGAAATATCTAGTAGCATATGACTGCTTGCATCTCTATAGGGTTTTATAGATTTCAAAAGATTTTGACATGTGTGTTCATATTTTATATTGTCCTAATGACTGCTTTGCAAGATGGGGCAAGTATTCTCATTCCAATTTACAAGACGAGCAAACTAAGGCAAAGGGAGCTAAGTCCTTTGTCCAAGGTCACATAGTTGAATGGTGACAGAGCTGAGGCTAGATCTCAGCTCACTTGACCTGTTGTTAAAATACCCTGTCCTTATAAGCAGACTTCTTTTTCAGATTTATATTTTTCCTGGAAACAGAACTCAGATAGTTAGGAGCTATCTTGGAGTATATTCAAATTTGAAATGGAGAACTATTTGTAAAAAATGATTTGATTTCTTCGAAATAGGATAGTTGGAGATCTGTAAGGTTCTGAAAAGGGGATATAAAAATATATTTCAGCAGGATCACTAGTGAAGCTTTTAAAAAAAAAAGATGGCCAGGCCAGACTGTTATGGTAGACTCAAAGCGTCCGGTTGCCTGCACTCATCCAAGTAAAAAAAAGACATGAGCAGGAGTTTGCAGCAAAGAAAGTAAAGGCTTATTTAAGGAGTTGACACCAAGCCCAGAGACACAGGTGAGCTAGTGCTCTCAAAAGCCTGGCTCCCTGATGGCCTCTAGTAGCTAGGTTATATAAGGAGAAAATCATTAATCATGGTTACTATGGGAGTTGAGGTCGTGGGCTCTACTTATTGGTCGAAACTAAGGCAGGGGCAATTGATTGTGGCTTCAGGTCCTGGTGTCAACATGGCATTGTTCTGTCTAGTTTCCAGGGGATGTGGTTTGTGGGGCCAGTCTGCTTTCATGTGTCTAGAGCTGAAACATAACTGATGCCAAGGTGTTAGGCCAAGGTGTTAGCTTTGTTTGACTAAAACCTTATTCTAGTTTGAGGTTTGGTTATTGTATCTGGTCATGGTTGATAGACCTAAAGCTTTATTCTTGTTTTTTTTGTTTTGTTTTGTTTTTTTTAGCTGAGCCATCCTGCTACCTGTTGGCAGCTCAGCGGCTGCTCAGCTCGGGCTGGACTCGAACACTGTTGCTCAGAGCTCAAACTCTTGAGCGAGCTCTTAACCAACTGAGCCACTCGGCCGGCCCCCTAAAGCTTTATTCTTAAGTGAGCTTGATGTAGCCCAGAACCTAATGTCCTAAGGGCTTAATGACTAAAAAAAGTGAACATACAGTGCATGTACAGGCAGGAGGATTTTGGGGAAAGAAGGTAAGTGAGTTATAGTTCTATCTGGCAAAACAAAGCAAGCTTGCTTAAAGACTGCATGCTAAAAAAATGAAGTTCATGTGCGGTTACAATTCTACAAATATATTCAATATGAATTTCTAGGTCTGAGTTGTTTTGTTTTGTTTTGTTTTTAGCTAAAGAATTGCTTCAGCCAAAACTGAAAAGCACAAGTTCAAATGTGGCCGGAGCGAGGCAATCTGAAAACTGGCGAAAAGTCTTAGATTTTTAAAGTGAATGGCTCCTGTGCTCAAAGATTTATGCCATTTCCTTGTAGGCAAACCTAATAAAATTAATTTGTACTTATCTCCTCTAACAGAGAAAAAGAGAAGATGAATCATATGCAATTGAAGATAATCAAGAATAAATTCTATTTATTTGTAGGTCATGGTTCTATAGTTATGTTGAAAATCTAGCCTTTATGTTCCTTCTAGAGCAGTGTTCCTTATACATGGATGGCTGTAGTCATTATACTACTCCTCTCAGAAGCCTTGTGTGTCTCCCCATTGCCTTCTGAATTGCAGCACTCCCCTTTGCATGACATCACAGTCCTCCATGATCCTACAGGGCTCTTACAGCCTTTACACATTACTACCCACCTCCAGGGACCTTTTTGTCCACCAATTCATATCGGAGTGCTCAAAATTTTCAAAAAGCACCAGATTTTAAAGGGGGTGGAGGTCTTTATCAATGTGTCATAACTAAAATGCCCTTCTCTTTTCCCTTCCTCAATGTCTACCCATTAAATTCTGCTCTTCTTTTAGGGTTAAGGTAAATACTCCATTTTCACACAAAGCCATCACTTGAACTAAAATTGTGCCTTCTCTGTGCTCTGCTGGTGGTTCATCTGTACTTCACTTATAACACCCATTACTTTCTGACTTATGTCTAGGTGTTTTGTGTATGGGTTTTAGGTCCTTTGCTAGACTTATCTTAACATCTTTATACCCTCAAGGAGCCCAGCACAGTATTTGATACATAACCAGTGGGTACCCAGTAAAATAACTCATGGAATTGAACTAAATGGTAGTTCTCATATTTTGGAATTTAATTCCAAATAAAATTAAGAAGCTTCCTTAAAAGTCTTGCTTAGGAAGAGATGAAATTATTTTCAATTTCTCTATCTTGTAGCCAGCAAAAGAAGTGGGGTATAAACTCCTGGGGGGTGGTTATGCAAACTGACCAGGCTACTGAGGTTGGCAAAAGAGGAGGCAGCAGGGAGAAACAACCTTTTTCAGAACTACAAATCATCTGATATCAAGATATTCAAGCTTGCAGAGAGGACAAACCAGTGATGATGCAATCCTCAGAAAATCTGTTCCTATTCATTGGGATCCCTGGTTACTGGATGAGTGAAATCTTGCAGAATTGAGCTACCAAAAAGAGAGGTTGAAAAAAGGTAAGCAGAGCTTGGGATCACAAAGAAATGGACTGGGATTCAGTCTGTGGTACTAAATGAATGGATCAAAAAACAAAAAGAAACAACAAAAAAATCTACATAAGTATCTAATCAAAGCCTGTTTGAAGGAGTAGCCAGGTATACAAGGAAAACCAATAGACTGTGGTGTTATGAAGACCAAGAAAAAAGTTACAAGAGCAAGTGGTCAACTGTGTTTAATACAACAGAGGCTAAGAAAGGGATTAGACCTGACAACACGGTGGCCATTGGTGACTTTGTCAAAGCCAGTTTGAGTACAATGTTGGAAACAGAAGCTGAATTGCTGGGGATTGAGTAGTGAATATAAATAAGCATTCTTTAAAAATTGTGCCACAGGTTTGTACCAAATTCATAACAAAATCCTAAGGCAGAATCTTATTGCCTTTCTTACAAAGAAACTAAAAGGCTTTAATTGCTGAAATTATGGAGGTAGATATTATCTCAAATTCTGACCTGATAAAAATGATATAACCTTAATTTTTAAGAGGACTGCAGAGTGCAGAATACGGGAGGCGCAGGAAATCCAGAGAGGTCAAAGCAAAATAAAAGTGTGAACTTTGAGAAATAAAGAAATGCTGAAAACCACTTTCACCCTGAGAGTATTTTCTAACCCCCAGCGAATTTCGTTGATGTTTTGATGACTTCATAGAATGAGGGAAATTGGCATTAAAGTCTAGATTCCACTCAAGATGGGAAGTCTAACAGATGACCCCTTGTGTAAAAAAAAAAAATCACCCCAAGATTTAGTGGCCTAAAATAACAATGTATTATTACATTCTATGGGTTGGTTGACTGGGCTCAGCTGTGAAGTTCTCACTTGAGGAGTCTCCTGGGTTATAGCCAGATCAAGGTTTTAGTCATGTGAAAGCTTAGCTGTCCACCCAGGAGGGCTGATGCACACGGCTGGCACCTGATGCCAACTGTTGGCTGGGAGCTCAGCTGGGGCTGTTAACCAAAACATCTTTACATTATCCCTCCAGGTAACTTGGTCTTCTCACAGAATGACAGTTGAGTTCCAAGAGGAACCATCTCAAGAGCAATGTTCCAAGAGACTCAACCAGAAGCCACAAGGCTTGTTGTGACTTAGCTTTGGAAGATCCAGAATGTCATCTCTGCTGTATCCTATTGACCAAACAAGTCATTAAGCCCAGCCCAGGTTCAAGAGGAGGGGAATTAGATTCCATATTTTGATGTGATGAACAGCAAGCACTTACAGGGAGAGAAGGAACCAATGGTGACCATTTTTGGAAAAGATCTAATATGTTCCTGAATAAAGCTTGAATGTTGTAAGCTCCACTCTCAGTCTAAGGACATATGAGAAACAAACTTATCATACAGACGGGAATGGGAAAAGACCTTGCTTGTCTAGATCCCTTCCTCAGGTGAAGATGGAAAAATATTTCTCCTGAGAATTTTGAATCACAAGCTGATTATTGGGGAAGTTACGGCCAGAAGTTTCACTATTTATGTGGCGTAAAACAAAACCAAGTAGTGAATTTAATTTAATGTGGTCCCCAGATTGCAATGTATCCAAGAACCTTCAGAAATAAATGGAAAACCTCTCTGGAGGAAAGTCAACATAAGCCAAAAAAGAAAGAAGGAAAGAAGGAAGGAAGGAAGGAAGGAAGGAAGGAAGGAAGGAAGGAAGGAAGGAAGGAAAAAAGAAAAAAGGAATGAAAGAAAGAAAGAAAAAGGTAAAGGATAGAAAAAAGAGATCCCATTGATCAAGTTCCAAAGAACAGGGGCTCATAATAAAAAACCACAAAACATATCAAGTCACTATGGGCAAGAGGCAGAATAAATGATACACAGCAGAATCAGACTGGCAAAAACTTCACAATGAAATTATTAGTCACAGAGTATAAAATAAGTATATTTCAAGAAATAAAGAAGAGGCTTGATGAGATTAAGAAGAGCAATAACTATAAATTACAACCATGCCACTTGGAAAAAAATACATGTCTAAAAATGAAAAGTAAAAATAATTGAAATTAATACTGTAAAACATGGGGTTAACAATGGATTAGACACAACTGAATCCAAATCAGAATAACTAAACAAATCTCTACCTCAATATATCATAGTAACATTTCAGAACACATAAGAAAAAAAAAAAAGAAAGAGATCTTAAGACCAACCAGATCTTAAGTCTCACAGCACAGTGCAATGCAGTAAATAAGATTATAAGGCACTACAGTGGCACCTGTGGTTGCTAAGAACATGAGCTCTGGAACTGCCTGATTGGGTTTCAGCACTGGTTCTGTCACTTGCAATTACATTTTGACATGTTACTTCACCTTGCCATGACTCAGTTTCCTCATCTATAAAATATGATTAACAACATGTTCAGTTTCTTATATTACATGAAAAATGCATACACATTTCCTAAAAGAGTGTGTAGCATTAATAAATGCCAGCTATTATTATCAAAGGAACTGGCCAGGGGTTTATCATCTACAACAAAAAGCAGAAGGTAGTCAACCTAGCTACCAACATAGAATTTTTGGTTTATTAATATATTTACCTATATCTTTGTTCACTGTTGCTTATTGCATTTCAGACTGTCCATTTGTTACCATTTTTCTTTTACCAAAAGTTCAACCTTTAGAATATCCTTTTGTGAAAGTTTTTTGGTAGTTAGCTCCCTCAATTTAAATAATATATGAAAGTCACAGTAAAATATAAAAACCACAGTGAAAATCACTTAAAAACCACCACAGTTAAACAGGTTAAAAATCTGACCATCACAAATGCTTCTAAGGAGGTAGATGCATGGGAGTTCTCATATGTTGCTGTCAAGGGTATGAATTAGTAAAACCAATTTGGAAGAGAGTTGGGTATTACCTAGAAATGTTAATCATGAACACATTCCAAAGTGTATAATCTGGAGAAGCTTTTTACATCTTTACTGAAAGATGGGTATGAAAATATTCATAGGAGCATTGTTATCAATAGCCAAAATCTGACAATTATCTAAGTGTCCATTAACAGAAGTATGAATAATTTGTGTTACAGTCATACCAGCAGCATCGTGATTGAACCAGAAAAAGATAAAGCTGAATAGAAGTTACTATACTATAAATAGTTACTATACTATAAATAGTATAAATAGTTACTATACTATGCCATTTATAAAAAGTGAAAAAACATGCAAAACTAAATAATATTTTGCTTATGTATGTGCTAAAAGAATTATTAACACAAAATTCAGAATAATGGTGCCCTCTAGGATCAGTGGTACATAAATGAGTGTGGAGGTACTAATAATATTCTATTTCTCAGGCTAGGGAGTAAGAACAGAGATAACAATTTTATTCTTCTTCTTTAATTCTCACAGTTTTGTATGAAAGATCTTGGGAATAAAGAAAGCATCATGTTTATTTTTTTAAAAATTAATTTACATTAGACTTAAAGCACACATCTCACAAGTTTAATGGGAAATTCAGTTTTGGTCATTACAAATGTTCTCCAACTTGAGGATTATAAAACTGTTTTCCCTAACTTGAGGGTTATGCAAAGATCCTGAGGTCCTTACATGAGCCAACACAACAGGGAAGCCCCTTTGGCCATTAGCCACTGTCTACACTGGTCAACTGACCCAGGCTGCATGTTCCTTCTATGTCCAGCAGGCCCTGGTATGTCTACTACACATGGAATACAGGAATCATTGGGGACAAGGGAGCAGGGGAGAAGCTGGAGGTCCCTGGATCTAGAATTCAGACTCAGCATATCACACAGCTAAGCCTTCTGAGACCTTTTCAACTTCCCATGTAATTTAGCCTTTGTTTCCAAGCTATATGGATTCTTATGACAGTGCCGTACTCTTTTTTACTTATTAGAGCTTTTAAAATATATATATTAACTTTTTAATAAGTCCTCTCTCATTATATTTCTCCTTGTGACCTTTATTAGCCTTAGGTAGCTGCCTCTATCTGCTCAGGATGCAATGTCCTTAGAGAAAGGATTTCCCATCACCATATTCTCTGGATTGCCTCGTCCTTGCTCCATTCTCCCCTGATAGGATATCTATTTTCAAGCTCTCTTCCAAAAAGAAAAATGAATTTTCTATAGGAAGCCATCTCCCTTGCTGACCTTTCTTCCTAATCTGTTTTTGGCCAGTTTGACATCATCTGTACTTCAAAATAAAATGCAAATCAGCTTAATTAAAATTAAAATGGAGAATTGGTCATTTAAAATAGCTACAAAAAATATGATGGCATTTGTTTCTTAGGTTCCCCCTGGAAAAGCACAGTTCCAGTATCATAATTCTACTAAGATTACACAACAAAATTTCTTTCTCCAAGCTGAACAATTTATGCACTTGCTTGAAGGGATAGCAAATATCTCAAACAAAAACACTGTATCTAAAACTCCAGGGTACTCTTAACTTTCATTTGTTAAATAAAGAGTTCCATTTGGTTTCCTTCCTCAAGGATAGTATTCTTCACCAAGTGAGAAAATGAAATGCTTTAACCTCACTAGAAAAAGGAAAAGTCTTGGACTTCCCATCAAGATGATGGAGTAGGTAAACCCTAGGCTTGCCTCCTCTTACGATCACATCAAAATTACAACTAAACTACAGAACAGCCATCATTGAGAATCACCTGAAGTCGAACTGAACAGAAGTCCTATAACTAAGAACGTACAAGGAAGGCACCTGGAGACAGGTAGGAGGGGCAGAGACAGAGATTGGGCAGATTCCACCCTCATGGTGTGGCAGTTAAGAAAAGAGAGGATCTCTTGGCTGTGGAGGTCCCCTCTAAGGAGCAAGGGATTTCAGCCACACACTAGGCTCCCCAACCCAAGGTTACAGTGCTGGGAAAAGAACCCCCCATAACTTCTGGCCGTGAAAGCCAGCAGAGATTGTGGCTAAGTGAGATGGAGGGCTTCTGAAGTCCTGGTCATTCCTCTTCAAGGGCCCATGCATGGACTTACTCTCTGAGCTCCAGCACTGGGGCAGCAGCTCGAAAGGTGCCAGGGACATAGAGGAGGAAAAGAATTATCTGGTATCAGGACAAGGGCTTAAGGGGCAACTTCCTCCCAGACAGAAGTGCTGGCAGAAGCCATTGTTTCTTTGTTGAGCCCTTCTCCCACCCAGCCTGTCTGAGTCTTCATCAACCTGGCTAACACTGTTTGTCCTACCCTGGTGATTCCCTGAGATCTCAAGCCACCCAACTTGTGGGCCCATCTCAGCTGATTCCAGCGGCTTTTTGATATAAACAGACAGTCTTGGCTCATGCTGCAGACTTTCCTAAAATCTCCTTTAAAGCTTCATAAATCCCAAACTAGTAACATCTGGCCTTAGCAGGACTCATATCTCTTGCTAAGTGGCCTGAATACTGGCACTAGTGACAGCCAGCCTTGGTTCGCAGTTTAGCCTCTCCCAGGCACCTCCAAGCCCAGCACAAGCAGCAACCATCTGCAGATCACTTTGTAGCTCCTACCAGGTGGTCCCTGGCAAAGCATAGGTAGCAGCTGACCTTTGCCTGCACCAGAGTCCCTCCCAAAAGGCACCAGAACCAATACACCTGATGGCCAGCTTCAGACCTCACCAGAGCATCACCTAACCACCTCCACAAACTACACACCCAAAGGGCAGACTCAGCAGGAACCAGAGCTCCACTGAAGGGAATCCTGCTCTATGAAATCACCCCCAGCACAACAGTTCCTTCACTCTAGTCATGGCCAGTCCTCATAGCCAATCAGCTTGAGCATTAATTCCTCCCACTGATGTGCCAACAGCAACTAAGGCTCAAATAAAAGAGGAGGGCACACACAACTCACACAAGGGACACACCTGGAGCACCTAGTTCAGGTGACCAAAGAGACTGCACCACTGGGCTCCACAAGACACCTACTACATAAAGCCACTCTACCAAAACTGGGAGACATAACAGCTGTACCTAATACATAGTAACAAACACAGAGAGGTAGCCACAATGAGGAGACAAAGAAACATGTCCCAAATGAAAGAACAGAATGGAACTTCAGAAAAGAACTATTGGGTTGTCAGAAAAGTAATGATGCATGTTTGCAACAGATGGCACTAGTTCATTTTTGGAAGTACTAGAGTCATTCGCATCTGTGTATTGCTATGTCATATGACAGCTGACAGTTCTAGGTTCATTCTAAAAAAAATTGAGCGATTTGGTTGAGTTTTGGAGATTTTACAAGTTGAAGATGGAAGACCAAGCTGTGCATTTTTGCCATATTTTACTGTTTTACTTCCATAAAGAGAAGAATGCACATCAAGCTTGTGAAAAGTTGTGTAAAGTTTACGGTGACAATGCTCTATAGGAATGTCAGTGTCAACAGTGGTTCACGAAATTCCGTGCTGGTGATTTTGATCTCAGCGATGCTCCTCGATCAGGGAGGCACACTGAGATTGATAGTGACAAAATAAAGGCATTGATAGAGTCAAACCCATGTTACACGACACAAGAGATTGCAGAAACATTGAACATCCATCATTCAAGTGTTCACGACCACCTGAAGAAGCTGGGATACGTAAGCAAGCTTGATATTTGGGTTCCGCATGAACTCAAAGAAGTTCATTTGATGGCACATATAAACATCTGCAATATGCTCATTAAATGTAAGGGAAAAAGTTATTTTTTGAAGCGACTGATAACTGGTGATGAGAAGTGGATTGTTTACTACAATGTGGTGCACAAACGGTCTTGTCTCGACGTGATGGTTTGCCTCAAACGACATTGAAAGCAGACATTCATCAGAGGAAGGTTATGCTCTCAGTGTGGTGGGATTTTAAAGATGTCGTGTTTTTCGAGCACCTACCAACAAACCAAACAATCAATTTGAATGTGTACTGTCAGCAATTGGACAGTTTGAACGAATACATCATCCAGAAACAGCCGGAGCTTGTTAATTGTAAAGCAGTTGTGTTCTATCGCGACAATGAAAGACCACACACAAGTTTGATCACCCATCAAAAATTATTGGAGCTTGGATGGAATGTGTTGTCACACCCACCATACTGGCCTGACCTTGAGCCATCAGACTTCCACTTGTTTCGCTCTCTTCAAAAGTCCTTGCATGGTATAATGTTCAATTCAGATGAGACTGTAAATCAGCACCTTGTTCAGTTTTTTGCAAATAAAGACAGGTCCTTCTATGAAAGAGGAATTATGAAGCTCACTGAAAGGTGGCAAAAGGTTATTGAACAAAATGGGCAATATATCATTGATTCATCTTTGTTCTTTATATAAATAAATGACCTTTGAAAAATGTAGACAAAATATGTCATGACTTTTCCAACAACCCAATAAATGAAATGAAGGCAATCAGGCTACCAGATGCAGAGTGCAAAACATTGGTCATAAGGATGCTTATTGAACTTAGGGGAAGAGTAGATTAATTCAGTGAGAACTTTAAGAAGGAGGTAGGAAACATAAAAATTGAGATAGAAAACTTAAAGAGAGCCAGTCAGAAGTGAAGTACACAATAGCTGAAATAAAGAATACATTAGAGGGCTGGCCGAGTGGCACGTGGTTAGGAGTTGGCTTGGGAGCACGGGCTCTGAGCAGCAGGGCCCCGGTTCAGATCCCACATGAGTGCCAGTGACACTGCACCCTCTACAGCTAATATAGTGAACAACAGCTTGTCCTGGACCTGGGCTGCCGTGAGTCGCCGGTGATGGCGTAGGCTGCAGTGGGGCTGGCCAGCAGCAGGCGTGAGCTTTCATGAGCTTCTGTGAGCGGCCGTCCAGTGGCCAGCAACCGATATGCCTCAGCTGGGAAGAGCGCAATGATAATGCCAACATGAGCCATTGAAGTGATGTCCTCCACAACTAGACTGAAGAACAAAAAGACAGCAACTTTTCTGTTCCCCTTCCCTGATTCCCCAATAAAATCTTTAAAAAAAAAAAAAAGAAAGTCTATTTAAAAAATAGTGGTGGAAAACTTCCTTAACCTGGTGAAGGAAATAAACATACAAGTCCAGGAAGAGCAGACTTGTCACTGGGGACAACATGGATGGACCTAGAGGGTATTATGCTAAGTGAAATAAAAGAAAGAAAAATGCCATATGATTTCACTTAGATATGGGATCTAAAAAGCACAGAAACAAAACAGAAACAAACTCATAGATACAGAGAACATTTTGATGGTTGTCAGATGGGAAGGAAGTTGAGGGGGTGTAAAAAGGGAGAAGGAATTAAGATGTGCAAATTGCCAATTATAAAAACAGTCATGGGGATGTAAAGTACAGCTTAGGGATACAGTCAGTAATATTGTAATAACTATATATTGTATTGGATGGGTACTAGAATTATCAGGGTGATCACTTCATAAGTTATACAAATGTCTAATCACTATATTGTATTCAAACTAATATAATATTGCATGTCAACTGTAATTAAAAATAAAAAATTATTTTTAAAAAAGTAAAGAAAAATAAAAAGGAAAAGTCTTGGAAAAATTAAAAATAAGTTATTAACTTCTCTCTCTGTCTCTCTCTCTCTCTGTCTCTCTCTCTCTCTCTCTCTCTCTCTCTCTCTCTCTCACACAAACACACACACACACACATACACATACACACACACCATAGACTTCAAGATATTAATAACTAATAACCCCTGTATTACTGCTTATCCCAAGGACCTTGGCTGCTCTAAGTTATTCCCAGCTTTATCTGGGATAGATTACCCTTGAGAATTGCTAAGATTTCTAGTTGCCATATGAAAATCCCTATAACTTTACAATGTAAACTCATATTTTAGCTGCCACCTTTCTTCCTCAAGTACATGGTTCCTTCCACCCTCCTCAACTTCTGAGCCTGCTGCTTAGGTACAGGCCACACCAGACTTGGATGACCGACTGGCTGGCAGCTCTTTTTCCACCTCATTACAGTGCCACGAGTGGATTCTGCAAGCCCCATTTCTCCCTTCTCCCAGCTGAGAGAGATTTCAATGGTTTAACTCCAATCCCAACTCCAGGTGTAGACTGTGATCATCCTCATTGGATCAGAGCAATCCCTTCTTCCTTGGTTAGTTTAGGAGCCACTGTGTAATCTGAGTAGGTCTGATCAAAAGGAAGCCTATGACTTGTGTTAATTAACTTGTGCAGGAGATATCCTGTTTCTTCTCTTGGATACAAGTAAAGAAGCATGTAGCCTCATGCTGCTTGCAGTCAGCCCGTTCCCATGAGGGGATTACGCCACGGAACTAACCCAATACTTGGAGGGAGAGGCTCACAGGAGAGGGAGTCTCACAGAACACTGTTTGAATAGAACCTGAAGTCCAACTTGCTTTTGTATGTTTCAGTTATGTGAGATAATGATTGTTTAAACCACTTGGAGTTGTTTTTTTTTGTTACTTGCAACTAAAAAATACCCTGACATACCGAATCACCTCTGACCCCAGGAAGTGATGCTCCTCACCCCAAAAGGGGATGCCTCTCCAATAACAAGGCTGTGTGGACATCCCGCAGGGTCCCAGGTCCAAGTCTAGCCCTTTTCTGCTTTTCTTTCTTATGTCAGCATTCAATTTCCATTTCTGGTGGCTTTTCTTTTCTTCTTCATTTTTTTAAAAAACCAGAGAATTAATTTGAATTTAAAATTTTTATTTTAACTTATTTTTTATTTTATTTCAGCAACATATATTCACAAATTAGGCAGTTAAATAGTTTTTGAAAGGAAAAGAGAAATCCCCACCCTATTTTTTCACCCACAACTTCTCTCCAGAGGCAATCTCTATCAGTTTTTTCACTGTTTTTTCTGGGCTTTAGCTCCTATTGCTAAATAAGATTTTTATACCGCTATTCACTGTTCTCTAGTTATGCATTTTCTGTGATGGAAGATGAGGACCTACATTTGTTACACCCCTCCTCCCCCACATACAAATCCTCTCCCCTCATTTCTTAAAAAAAAATTACATCATAGTCCTTGCTATTTACATTATTCTCTAGGTAAATGTTATTCAAGCTAAGCCATGTAGTGTACTATTCCCTTTCTTAAAGAACAGTTTCTTTTTCCCTAGTATTTAATAATTGCATTGTCTTTTCCCTTGCTTATTTTACTATGTATTTTCACTAGTTTATCCCTAAGCTGTCCAAGAAAATTATAAATCTCTCCAATGTGTGCAAATCAATTAGTTTCTTGTTTTTCTGCTATATACCCAAGGAGGGGTAGGTGCCTGGTGGGGGAAGGGAACTTTTATTCTGACTTTCAACCAATATTTGTGGAGGTTTTCAGGGGATACAGTTGGGGTTGCACCCAGCCAACCCTTCTTCACAGAGGTTCTTAAAACTCTCATGAGTTCTGTGAACTTGAACAAGTTTTGTAATTTCTTTGAGCTTCAGTGTCTTCATCAGTAAAATGGAAACACCAGGCATTGATGTAAGGTTTAAATGGGGTCAATAAACATGAAGTGCCTGGCGCAGTCTGCCTGGCATGAAGAGGACACTCAGTTCTTGGCAATACAAAGGTCATGGTGGTAGTCTCCTTAGCCTTGTTTCAATGAACAGAAAGGATCCCTTCCTACTATCCAGTGATTTCCTACACTCTCTCAAAAGGAAAGCTACTCTACTTATGTTCTGCCAAAATGTTAATAGAATTTCAGGGGTATAAAAGACTTCTCAACTTGTCATCCACCCTACTCTCTTTCTGAGTGCCCATCCAAACCCTTAGAGGCAACTCCTCTGTTCTGGACCCATCTCAATGAATTAACATGCAAGACTAAGAAATGCAGTCAAGCCGGTCTAAACCCAAATCTCAAGAGTGAACTTGAGCTCCCTTCTCCATTGTACACATAATCCTTTTAGTCCCCTAGGGGCAATGCCCCAGGTCATCTTCCTACTCTTCCTGTCCTTCTTAACCCCCGGGCAAGAGAGAGGCAAAAGGAACCTTCTTGCCTTCCATGTGGTAGAGCCCCTTTCCCAGTGCAAAATGAAATTCCTCCTTTCCCCTCTTTCTCACTAGCTCTTTCTTGCCCTAGTCCTTCTCTCTCCTTTTCTTTCACTGCTTTCATTTGGGACCTTGACCATGCTTTTCTCTTTACCATCAAGGTCTTTCCCTTGAATTCTTAGAATGCTTTTCTTATCTGCTCTGGCCGTCTCCAGCAGCTTTAATTGGCTTTATGTCAGGGGATTGACAAGCGAAGAGGAACTGGAGAAGCTAGAGATGTTGGAGTTATCTTAAAGTTAAGAATTTAGAATGCCTGTTGGGTCAGAGATCTGATACAGAATCTGATGAAAAGTTGCACCCATTCTGCTTGCTGGACGTTTTCCCCCAATCTGACACTTCAGGTTGCAAGACTCTGTGGTATGGAATTTTCCTGCTATGCTCCTCATTTAGACTTAACCATTGAAAATACATTTAATGAAATGTTTGAAGTAGATCTTATTAACAAAAATCATGGTCAAGTAAATGTTGGGAATAGAACTTTGCTGGGAATGGTGTAAACACATGATCATTTGGAGACTGTGTGAATGAAGGTGGACCCAGGAATACAAGAACAGGCTTCACCTAATAACCCTTCACATTCTTGTTTCCCTTTTCGATCACACACAGACAGGAAAGCTGCACTTTGTCTTCTGTGGATCACCTTTTCTGAGTGCAGACCTTAGTCTGTCCTTAAAATTCTCCCCAGCAAAGTAATAAAGCAAAGGGTTGAGGCAGGTGTTAGAAGCCGCCAAGGCCAGTGTGATGATCACGGCTTTATGCAGCCTGTCTCTGCATGTACCCACTTTCCACACAGCCAGGTGGAAGGTTCTCAGTACATGATAGGGCAGGAAACAAAGGAGGAAGATGATCAAGGCAATGATGATGGTGGTCAGCGCCTTCTTGTGAGAAACCCGCAGCCCCAATTTTGGCACCTCCACCTTTAACAGGGCGCGAATCATCAGCAGGTAACAGATGTTGAGCGTACAGAATGGCAGTAGGAAGCCTATCACCAAGGCGATGTGGTTCATGATCTTCAGTTTAAAAAGTTTATTGAATTTCAGCTCTAAGCATGATGTGACATTACCCTCTTGCTCAGAGCCATTGTTCAGAAGTGTTGTTGAAGAAGCCGTGATAAAGATCCATATGATCCCACACACAACCCAGGCACTTCTGATGCTGGTGACGTGGAGATGCCGGAAGGGGTGAACAGTTGCCAGGAAGCGCATAACGCTCAGCACAGTCAGGAAATAAATGCTGCTGTACATGTTGACATACATGGAATAAGACATAACCCTGCAGGCCACGTCCCCAAATATCCAATTGGAGCCTCTCAGGTAATAGTCAGCCCTGAAGGGCAGTGTGGTTGTGAACAAGAGATCTGAAATGGCCAGGTTTAGCATGAAAACATTCACAGATGTGGACTTCTTATGAGGCTGCAGAAAAACATATATAGAAAAACCATTTCCCAAGGTTCCCCAGACAAATATTATCAGGTACACAATAGGATAAAACTCCCTCTTGAAGTTTTCAGTTGTGCAGTTCCTGTGGCTATTGTTATTGCTGAAGTTGCCGTTGGGTTCCATTTCTGATATGGAGGTAGAAGGAGGCAAAGACATAAGTTTTCTCTCCGTGCTGGATTAAAAAGAAACAGACACAAAGAGTTACTTCCTGCTCACCGCTTACATCTTTCCAGGTTTTAATGGAAACGGAGAAATACTAGCTTTTCTTTGAAACTGGAGTAAAAAAAATAGTATTATCTAAGTCTTTATTATATGCTCTATTACATTTCATGATAAATTTTTTAAATGCAGAATAAACATTAATTTATTTGATTGAAGCTGAAGCCTCAAACACTGGGGGCTTTGGCCTAGTGCTCATGTTGACAAGAGTGCCCTGTAACACTGCAGCCTAAATCTCCTGGACAGCAGATTTCTGATCGGAATCTATGGAAGACAGGAGGACGTGGCACAACATTTTTCAAGTGCTGAAAGAAAAGATGAACCAAGAGTCCTATATCTAGCAAAAATATCCTTCTGATTAAGGAACAAATAAGACATTCTCAGATGACGGAAAACTAAGAGAATTTGTTGCTAACAGACCTACTTTAGAAACTCTCTAAACAGAAAAGAATTAATAAGAAAAAAAAGATCCTTGGAACATCAGAAAAGAACAAAGAACACAATAAACAAAAATATGGGTAAATATAATAGATTTTTCGTCTCTTTTTGAGTCTTAGTTATATTTGATGGTTGAAACAAAAGCTATAACACTGTCTGATGTGGTTCTAAATGGATGTAGAGGAATTTTTAAAGATAATTATATAAGTTGGGGAGGGTAAAGGGACATAAAGGTAGTGAGGCTTCCACACTTCACTTGAACTGGTAAAACGATGATGCCAATACACTGTGGTAATATGGGTATAATGTACCTAGAGTAGTCACTAAAAAGCTATACAAAGAGATACACTCAAAAAACCAGAAGTAAATCAAAATAGAATTCTAAGGAGTATTCAGATAACCAATAGAAAGGCAAAAATAATAGATAATACAAACAGAAAAATAAAAGAAAATGTCAGACTTGTCCCCAACAAATAAATAATTACATTAGATATAAACAGTATAAATATGCCAATTGAAAGACAGATTGGCAAGCTGGAAAAATATATAGGTACACATATATAAATCTATCTATCTATCTATCTATCTATATATATCTATATCTATATCTATATCTATATCTATCTATCTATCTATCTATCTATCTATCTATCTATCTATTCCAGTTTACCAATCTGTCTTTTATTTGGTATATTTATACTGTCTATATTTATACTGGTATATTTATACCATATATATATATATATATATATATATATATATTCATATGACCTACTTTTATGCTGCCTATAAGACCCTCACTTCAAATAACAGTATTGGCAGTTGAAAGTAAAAGAACGAAAAACATATGTCATGCAAATATTAATCAAAAGAAATCAGGAGTGGCTGTTAATATCAGATAAACTTCAGAACAAAGAAAATTAGCAGAGGCATAGGGGCATTATATAATGATAAAAGAGCTTATTCACAAATCCAATCAAGATGGCATGTAGATAAACGCTGTGCTTACCTCATTGCACCACCATATCAAAATTACAACTAAATTATAGAACAATCACCACTGAGAATTGTCTGAACCAAAGCCCTACAACTAAGGACATACAGAAGAAGCCACCCCGAGACTGGTAGGAGGGGCAGAGATGTGGAATGGGCTGGTTCCACACCCGTGGGTGACCATTAAAAATCAGGAGGGATATCTTGGCTGCAGAAGTCCACCCCCCCCAGAGAAGCAAGGTGTCCCAGCCCCACACCAGGCTCCCCAGCCCAGGGTTCCAGAAGAGAATTCCCTACAGCTTCTGTCTGTGAAAACCAATGGAGATTGTGGCTGAGTGAAACAGAGGGCAGCTAAAGTTCCAAGTGCTCCTCTTAAAGGGCCTGCACATGGACTTACTCACTGATGAACCCACTCACTCTGAGCTCCAGCACTGGGGCAGCAGCTCAAAAGGCACCAGGGACATAGGGGTTGGAACTGAATTGTCTGGCTGGAGGGACAGCTTTTTTCTGAATGGAAGAACTGGTGGAAACCATTGTTTCTTGGTTGAGTCCTCCCCCTCCCTTCATGCAGACTCATATCTGAGTTTCCATCAACCTGGTTAATATTGTTCATTTTCCCTCATTCCATGAGACCCTGCTCCACCCCTTCCAGGCCCACCAAAGCTGCTTCCAGTGGCTTTTTTTGTATAAACAGCTTGTCTTGGCTCATGCTGCAAACTGTCCTAAAATCTCTCAAAGTTTCACAAAACCCAAACAAGCAGCATCTGGCTTTGGCATGCTCATACCTCTGGTTGAACAACCATAAGCCCAGCAGTAGTGACAGCTGGTGACAGTGTGAAGCTTCACCTCTTGATGCACCCCCAAGCCCAGAGCAAGTGGCAGCCACCTGTAGATTGCTTTGTGGCACATGCCAAGTGGCCCCAGGCAAGGCACTGGCTACAGTTGAACTTGGCCTGTGGTGAGACCCCTCCCAGGAAGACTCTCAGCTGGCACACCCAGTGGCCAGCTTTGGACTCAGCCGAATCATCATCCAGCAGCCTCTTGGGATGACACACCCAAAGGGAGTCAGGCACCAGAGTCTTGCTAAAGCAAATCCTGCTCTGAGGGGTCAGCCCCTGCACCCACTGTAGTCATGACCAGTCCTCACAACCAATCAGCCCGAGGATCAATCCTTCCCATTAATGTGCAAACAGTAACCAGGGTTCAACTACAACAGGAGAGCACACATGACCCACACAAGGTACACACCTGGAATACCTGGTTCAGGTGACCAGGAAGACTGTGCCACTGAGCCCCACAGCACAACTACTACATAACACCACTCTACTAAGAATGGGAGGCATAGCAGCCCTACCTAACACATAGAATTAAACACAGGCAGCCAAAATGGGGAGACAAAGAAACATGTCCCAAATGAAAGAACAGAACAAAGCTCCAGAAAAAAGAACTAAACAAAATGGAGATAAGCAATCTACCAGACAGACTTCAAAACACTGGTTATAAGGATGCCCAATAATCTCAGGGAGAACTTCAACAAAGAGATAGGAATCATAAAAATGGAGATAGAAAACATAGAAAAAAAAGTCTGGAAAAAAGAATACAGTAATTGAAATGAAAAATATATTACAGGGAATCAACATTAGATTAAATGTAGAGTGGTTTAGAAGATAAGGTAGCAGAAAACACCCAATTAGAACAGCAAAAAGAAAAAAGAATACAAACAGAATGAAGATAGTTTAAGGAGCATCTGGGACAGCATCAAGCATATCAACCTTCACATTATAGGAGTACCAGAAGAAAAAGTGAAAGAGCAAGAAATCAAAAACCTAGTTGAAGAAATAATGATGGAAAACTTCCCTAGCTTAGTGAATGAAATAGATATACAAGCCCAGGAAGCACAGAGAGTCCCAAACAATGTGAACCCAAAGATGCCCACACCAGGACACATCATAATTAAAATGTCAAATGTTAAAGGTAAAGAAAGAATCTTAAAAGCAGCAAGAGAAAAGCAATTAGTTCCCTATAAGGGAGCTTCCATAAGACTGTCAATTGATTTATCAACAGAAATTTTGCAGGCCAGAAGGGATTGGCATGAAATAGTCAAAGTGATGAAAAGCAAGTACATACAACCAAGATTACTCTACTCAGGAAAGCTATCACTTAGAATCAAAGGACAGATAAACAGCTTACCAGACAAGAAAAAGCTGAGTTCTTCACCACAAAACCAGGATTACAAGGTATCTTAGAGGGGCTTCTTTAAGAAGAACAATGACAAAAAGACCAAAAATATGAATAATGACAATAACTACAGATCTATCAACAATTACTTTCAATGTAAATAAATTAAATGCTACAATCAAAAGATAGGCTGGCTGAATTGAGAAGAAAACAAGACACAAACATATGTTGCCTACAAGAGATTCATTTCAGCTCAACAGGCACTCACAGACTGAAAGTAAAGGAGTGGAAAAAGATATTTCATGAAAATGGAAACAAACAAACAAACAAAAGCTGTGTAGCAATACTTATACCAGACAAAACAGACTTTAAAACAAAGGCTATAACAAGAGACAAAGAAGAACCCAGTAATCCCACTTTTGGGTATTTATTCTGAAGAAACCTAAAATGCTACTTTGAGGGGATGTGTACATGTATATGTTCATTGAAGCATTGTTTACAATGGCCAAGATATGGAGGCAACCTGGGTGTCCGTTGATGGATGAGTGTATAAAGAGGAGATGAAGCAATGTAATATTGCTCAGCTAGAGAAGAGAATGGGTTCTTGCCATCTGTGGCAGCAAGAATGGACCTAGAGGGTATTCTGCTAAGTGAAGTATGTCAGACAGAGAAAGACAGATGCAATGTGATTTTGCTTATATGTGGAATCTAAAGAACAAAGTTAACAAGCAAAACAGAAACAAACTCATAAATATAGAGACTATTTTGATGGTTGTCAGATGGCAAGGGGAAAGGGATGGGTCAAAAAGGGGGAGGGATTAAGAAGTACATATTGGTTATTACACAGTAATTATGGGGATGTAGGGTATAGCATAAGGAATATAGTCAATAATATTGTAATAACTATATATGGTGTCAAGTGGGTACTAGTTTTATTGGGGTGGTATATGGTAGGGGTTTGGGAGGCAAGGTGAAAAAGGTAAAGGTATTAAGAAGTACAAATTTGTAGTTACAAAATAGTCATGGGGATATAAAGTAAAGGACAGGAAATACAGTCAATAATATGGCAATAACTATGTATGGTATAGTGCCAGGTGGGTACTAGATTAGTCACAGAGATCACTTCCTAAATTATAAAGTGTCTAACCACGATGATGTACACCTGAAATTAATATAAAATAATATTGAATGTCAACTGTAATTGAAAAATTAAAAAAGGGGGGGGGGATGTGAAGCGAAATAAAAGGTTCATATTTCCAGGTACAAAACAAGTAAGTCATGAGGATGTAATGTATAGCATAGGGAATATTGTGATAGTGTGGTACAGTGTCATATGGTTGCTGGACTTCTGGTGATCACTTCTTTAGGTATATAAATGTTGAATAACTATTGTGCATACCTGAAACTAATATAAAAGTGTATGTTAGCTATATTTTAATAAAAAATATTTTTAAAAAGAGTTTATCCACCAAGAAGACATACCAATTCTAAAAGTATATGCACCAAACAACAGAGTTACAAAATATGTGAAAGAAAAGCTGATATTTTGAAAGGAGAAATAGAAAAACCCACAATTATAGTAGTTGGTAACTTCAAGACCCTCTCTCAATGATTGATAAAGCAAATGGACAAAAACTCTGCAAGGATATAGAAAAACTCAAAAACACCATCAACTAACAGGACCCAATTGACAATTATAGAATATACCATCCAACAACAGCAGAATACACATTCTTTTCAAGTGTCCACAGAATATGTACCCAAATAAATCACATCTTGGGCCTTAAAACAAATCTTGACAGATTTAAAAGAATTAAAATTAGAGTGTGCTCTATAATTATAATGGAGTCAAAGCAGAAATGAACAGCAGAAAGGTAATAGGAAAATCTCCAAGCACTTGGAAACTAAAAACACACTTCTAAGTAATTCATGGCTCAAAGAGGAAGTTTCAAGGAAAACCAAATAATATATTGAACTGAATGAAAATGAAAATACAACATATCAAAATATAAGGGATATAGCAAAAGCAGTGCTGATAGGGAACTGTATAACACTAAGTGTATACATTACAAAAGAAAAACTCTTAACTGAATCATCTAAGTTCCCATATCAAGAAGAAAAAATAAAATGAAGAGTGAAATAAACCTAAAGCAAGCAAAAGGAAGGAAATAATATGGATAAGAGCAGAAATCAAGGAAGTTGTAAACAGAAAAAAAGAGAGAGAGAGAGAAATCAATGAAACTAAGAACTAGTTCTCTGAAAAAAATCAATACAATTGACAAACTAGAGCAAGATGGACAAAAAAAAAAATAGAGCAGATACAAACTACTGCTATCAGAAATGAAACAAGCCACCATTATAGACACTGCAGACATCCAAAGGATATAAGGGGATACTATGAATACTTCACAAACATAAACTTGTACAACTGCAGTGAAATGGACTAAAATTACAAACTATCCCAACTCACCAGATATGAAACAGATAATCTGAACTATTAAGAAAATTAATTTATTTTTTAAAATTTTTATTAAACATATTGGGATAACATTGGTTAGTAAAATTATATAGGCTTCAAATCTATAATACATCATCTATATATTTCATTGTATGTTCACCACCAACAGTCAGTTCTCCTTCCATCATCAAAACTCAATAAAGAAATCTCCAGGACCAGAGGGTTTCACTGGAGAATTCTACCCAATATTTAAATAAGAATTAACACTAATTCCATACAATATCTGGAAAATACAAAAGGAGAATACACATCCCATTTATTTTGTGAAGACAGTATTAGCCTGATATCAAAACCAAAAAACAGTATAAAACAAACAAATCCACAAAAGACTACAGACCAATATTCTTTATGAAAATAGATGCAAAATCTCTTAGCAAAGTATTAGCAAATAGAATTTAGCAATATACAAAAAGAATTTTACACCATAACCAAGTAGGATTTATTCCATGGATTCAAGGCTGGTTCAATACTTTTAAAACAGTCAATGTAATTCTTGCAAACAGGCTAAGGCAGAAAAATCACATGACCATATGAATTGAATCAAACAAAGCATTTGCTAAAATCCAATATCTATTTATGATCAAAACTCTCAGAAACAGAGGAACAGAGGGAATTTCCTCAACTTGATAAAGATCATCTCAAAACATGTACAGCTACCATATTTAATGGTGAAAAACTGAATGCCTTCTCCCTAACATTGGGAACAATACAAGAAAGTCCACTTTCACTGCTCTTATTCAACATAGTGCTATAAGTTCTAACCAGTGAAATAAGGCAAGAAAAAAATAAACATTATACAAATTGAAAGATAGAAATAAAACACTCCCGACTTGCAGATGGCATGATTGTTTATATAAAAACTCACAAGGAGGGGCCAGCCGAGTGGCTCAGTTGGTTAAGAACATGAGCTCTGAGCAACAGGGTCTCTGGTTGGATTCCCACATGGGCCAGGGATGCTGCGCCCGAGCTGAGCTGCCCCTGAGCTGCCAACAGAGGGAAGGATGGCTCATCTGGTGAGAGCACATGCTCCTAACAACAAGGTTGCTGGTTTAACTTCCGCATGTACTGGTGGGCTATGTCCACCAGCAACTAAGATTGAAGGACAACAACTTGGCTGTTGCCCTTCCCCAATTCCCCAATAAAATCTTTTTAAAAAATAAATAAATAAAATAAAAACTCTCAAGGAATCTACACAAAATAGTTGTAGAAGTAACAAGTGAATTCAGCAATGTTAAGGATGTAAGATAAACATAAAAAAATCAATTTTGTTTGTATATACTAGCAATGAACATATAGACACACTAAAAAAATAGTTTCATTTGCAATAATTCAAAGATAAAATGAGACATGTGTAAATCTAACAACACATTACAAGGTTTGTATGCTGAAAACTACAAAATGCTGATGAAAAAAATCAAACTTCTAAATAAATGGAGATATATACCATGTCCATGGATTTGAAGGTCAACAGAATAAAGATGTCAATCCTCCTCAATTTGATATACAGAATTAATCAATTCCTAAGGAAATCTTTTTAAGACTTTTTTGTAGCTATAGACAAGATTATTCTAAAGTTTATGTACAAAGGCAAAGGAACTAGAACATTTAAAAAGAGAAGAAAGTGGAAAAAATCAATCTATCCAATATCAAGACTTGTTTTATAGCTAAAGTTATGAAGATTGTGTGGTATTAAAGGGATAGATACATAAATCAATGGAACAAAATAGAGAACCTAGAAACAGATTCACACAGATATGCCCAACTAATTTTTGACAAAGGTGCAAAAGTGATTCAAGTGAGGAAAGATAGTTTTTTTGAAGGTGCTAAACAATTGGATATTCATAGGCAAAAGAATGAAGCTAGACCTAAACCTTGTACAAAAATGAACTAAAATGGAACCCAGACTAAACGTAAAATGTAAAACTATAAAATTTTAAGAAAAAAAATAGGAAAAACCTTTGGGATTTAGGGCTAGGGAGAGTATTCTTAACTTGACATCAAAAGCATGATCCATAAAAGGAAAATTGATAAATTGGACTTCATCAAGATGAAAAACTTTTGCTCTGCAAAAGACCCTGTTACGAAGATGAAAAGTCAAGCTACAGACAAGCTACAGAATATTCACAAGCCATATATTCGACAAAGGACTAGTATCTAGAATGTCTAAAAAACTCTCAAAACTCAACAGTTTTGAGTCAAACAGTTAAAAAACAACAAAAAAATTCAATAACAAAATGACCAAAACTCATAAACAGATATTTCAGATGGTATATAGATAACAAATAAGTACATGAAAAATTATTAACAGTGCTAGCCATTAGGGAAATGCAAAGTATAACTTCAATGAAATATGCCTAATATACTTATTAGAATGGCTAAAATAAAAAATGGTGACAGCAAGTACAGAGAAACTGGATTATTTATATATTGCTGGTAAGAATGCAAAATGATACAGTCTTGCTGGAAAACAATTTGGCAGTTTCTAAAAAGACTAAACATTGTTTTAATTGAAATATTAATAGACAGGAAAAAATCTAAATAATTCTTTATTTTATCTCCTATAACTTTTTTATGCCTGAAGAAAAGGAAGGTTAATTACTTTGATTGAAGATGATAATTAAAATAAGTGGTTAAAAAAGAGAAATATAAATCTGTATATAAGACAGTGAATATGATTTTCTATTTGTTTATTAGGAAAGCTGAAACAGTTTATTCAGAGAGTAAATAAACACATTATTTTATTTAGCAGATTTAATTTTAAAGCTGTAGTTAAACACTTTAAATTTATTACTTACTTATATATTTGCATATTTTTGAATACCTAAATGGATATACTAAGTGCATATTAATAAATCCTTTATATACATGAATAATACACAAAAAGAGTGAAATTAGAATTTTGGTCTTCTTAATATAAAATAATTAGGTTATTTTATGCTCATATTGGTAAAGATTTCTTTTTTGTCAATGAAATATTCAGTTAACTCTCAGTGCTCCTGACGTAGTTTTCAATCATCTAAGAAAGATGCCTTGCTCTAAAAAAAAATAAATTTCTAATAACTATTGTTAATTGCTGAGCGTTTTTACAATGTTACCTATAATTATTTCTTGACTCTAGATACTTAGAACTTATATCTTGTCTCCTCAAATAACTATTCTTTCTCAAATCCAGGCCCCAAATTCAGAATGAAGCTACTAATAATGTCTTTTGTTCCTAAACTAACTTTGGGTTACTACAATGGCCAATAGGTAACACAGGATTTGTTCCTTCATCCTATGAAAGGAAGGACAATAGGAATAATTAGATTTCTAAAAATCTTTTGAATTTTAATTAATTTAAAACTATTATGAGAAAGTTTTTGTTTATCAAACTTAGTAATAAAAACTGATAAATTATCCCTTTTGAGCATTTTGAGCCTTGCCTCTGCTCAGGGCCCGCTCCAAACTCTTTGGAGTGTACTTTCTTTTCTAATAAAGGCCCTTGAGTCATTCTCTACTTTTCCTCCTGCTTCTGCTTCTTTGATATGTATTTTTACTTCTAATAAACTCCTTTTCTGCAACTTTAAAAAAAAACTGATAAATTACAAAGAAAGCTGATTTTGTCAAGTTAATTATATTTAAGTAAAATATGCTAATATAAATATCTTTCAAGGATTACATACTTTTTAAGTTAAAATAAGCATGCTCATGTTTAAATACAAAGATTACTATAATAAACGAGTATCAAAAGACTTATTTCCAGGATTCTAAATTCACAAACCCTTTTTTCTTTTCTGTCATGACAAGTCTGAATAAGCACTAGGGGTTCAATTACATGGGACCCATCAGAGACCAATTGTTTATTTCAGTCTTTCATTAGATCCAGGAGCCACGCATAACTATCTTGTTTAAAAGATATAGCAGCTGCGGCAAGGCTTGTAGAAGTCTTAAGTCACTTTAGTCAACTTAGTTCTAGGGTCTCCACTAAACCTACAATAGTAGTTTCTCTGCTGCACGAATGCTTTTCATTGACAGAAATAACTCAGTACTTCTCAGCTAATCACCTAACCTCCAATGCACTTTTGTTGGTTTCCCTTCAAACATCGCCATTTATTGCTGTAACACTCTCAACCAAGCTACCCTCCTTCCCTTCTCTGTAAAATAAGACACCCATGATACCTTGCATGGACCTTGTAGATTCTCCCTTGGATATCCCTGATATAATTCTGTTTGTTGGTTGGTTCATACTTAAAAAGAAAAACTAAACATTGTCAAGCAGGCTATGCTATCACTGACTTGAATCTACCCTTGAATTTAGCCTGAAATAAAATAAATTCAGATGGCTAAATGAATTTCCTTTACCCAGACTTGCCAGCTGTCAAAATGATAAAAGAACACATATTTACACTGACACATGGAATATAATTTTGGATTCATCGATGAATTCAAAATGCTTTAGAAACTGAGATTTCCTGACACTACAAGAACTGCTATAAAATGGATGATGAATGGAAGAACATTGAGATGCTTTGCTATGATCTAAAGAGAGAGCCATAATAAAAATAGAGTTTAGCAAGTCTGCTTCATGATATTACCTACAATAGCAGGGATAAACTGGCAATGATATTGAACCAACAGTGGTGGGGTAACATTAAGGTGGCTGTTAAGGATGTTTCAATGTGTGCCCTACCTGCCATCAATGCTAGTGAGATTGTGGGGAGGACATGGACACCCACAGCCTCAAGGCACTTTTGAACATCTCTAAAAGGTCTATGAATGTGTTCTGGTTATTGCTGATTCTCAGAGTATGTGAAAGCTTTTCTTTGCTGAAGAGTGCTGGCTTTAAGAGTAGGGAAAAAATCACATACTTTTGTAATCCCAATTTCTCTCTCCAGTAAAAGAGACACACATTTCACTGATACAGTCTTTAAAGAACTATAAGGCTTTCCCTTTTATTTAGAAACATCTCCGTTCTTATCCACAAACAACAAAGAAAGTAACAAGAACTAATGGCATTTACAACACTCAAACATCTAATGTCTCAAGTATTTCCCTTGACCTTGATGGCAGGTAATAAGAGCAATTTCCTCCAGGGCCCACAAATTATCTCCTTGTGAGTAAATAATAGGTTGTCTTATGCATTTGGGAATTACTTCCAATTTTTGATCCTACCCTATTGCAATCTAATGTGATGACTGCAGGAGAATTGCATTTCCAACATATCCTTCAAAATGGCCCTTGTGTGATCTGAAACCTAGATATCTGGTATTCTGGAAAAGACATCAGAGAAGAACTTCTCTGGAAACTTGCTGGAAAGGACCTTATTGGCACTGTTAACAACTGACACAGCATTAAGACTCTAATGTTTTAATCTTTGGATTGATGTTTTCCAACTAAAAAGACATACGTACTTGCCCTCAACTACTGGATGTTCATTCCTTTGAAAGACCTCAAACTGAAGATTTTTAGAAATTCTCCAGAAGCTGTTGATTTACAGACATGCATAGCTTCTGCTCAAAACAGCAGAACAAACTGCTGACTGCAGAAGCAGACAGCTTTCACGCAAGAGAGAAAATTAATTTTCTGATTTTTAGCACCCTTTTTCTTTCCCTTGACCAGTCATCTTGTCCATCGTTGTACTTTTGCTCCCTCTATTAACTAATACGATCCCCCTTCTCTTTATCCTATGACCCATTATGGTCTTCTGCCACCTAAGGAAAAAAATATACATATCTGGTGTGGTTTTCTCAGACCATAGCTATTCTGAATTCAACTGATTGCTTGAATAAATTGAATAATAATAAAAATATACACTTCAAAGGGTAAATTTGCTTCTACATATCCCTTCTGATATTTAAGTTTACCTGTGTAATTAATCCCAAACTTCAGTCTTTTACAAATTGTACAGTGATCTCACACCAACAAAATGCTTCTGCTGAGGTTCTTACCACTAGATCAGAAAAACCTAACCCGGTAGGAGTGGGAACAAAGATGGGGCCTATCTTAGATAAAAATGGTTTCTTTGTTTTCTTCCCAGACATTCCAGCCTGATTTGCAGGACATGTTTGACTCCCCTGAAGGAATCTATCCACCTCAAGTGACCCCTCCCCACCCCATCAACCCTTACAGAGGCTCAAATAAAGAAAAAGGCTCATTCCTGTTGCAACTGATGATTCTTAAATTCCCAATACCAACACAGCCTTTGCCTCACTAGGACACTTCTTATTTGGACACCAGGCTTACACCCACCTGCCACACACTAACAGCCTGTGTATTCAGGATAATTGTTAGAGAATTTCAAAGGTATGAATGATCACTCCCTCCAGTGAATCCTGTTTCCCTAAAAAGAATACACAGAAACCTCTGAGAAAGGCAAGCACAGGCTGAGAGAACTCTTGGGAAGCGTAACTAACTCCCAGGCATGCAGACTGTGCAAGCAACTACTACCAGAGTTGACAAAGCAACTAGAAACAACTGACCAAAACTTGTCTCTGACCCTGGCAATACTCACAAATTATACTACTTCTCTGGAGGCTGACAAAAGTTCTCTCCTTGATCAAACTCTAGCCAGGCTCCTCTGAGCCCTTTTCTTGACTAGGTTTCTACCTGGGCCTATAAAAACTTGAATAAAACACTAAATATAGTTTTTAACAGCTCTTGAATAAAACACTAAATATAGCTTTTAACAGCTCAAGTCCACATCTCTAGGATGACCCTAACCTCCCTTTTTTTAAATAGCCCAAGAAAACTCAAGGCTGTCAAAAGAATTTACTTTGTTTGAGCCAATACCTGAAGATAGGGCCCCTGTCTCCCAGCCTCCATGAGAAGTGAAGAGGCTAACGTTTATAAGTGCCAGTTAGCAAATCCAGATGCATTTCATATGCACCAACCTTCTCTTCCAACTTTTTGTAATTTTTTGTTTCCCTGATTACTGAGCACGTTTTTATCCCCTTCTTATTCCCTCATTCTCCCTTGAAAATGTCCTGTTACCTCTATAAAAATTAAAGTTGAGTTCAGTCCATGTTGGACTCTTTTCTCTATTGCAATAGTACATTACTAGTTAAAATCTGTCCTCACTTTAATAGTGTCCGGTTTTATCTATGACAAAGCATAGGTTTAAATGTAAATTTGTTAGACAGAGTTGTCATACATAATGACATGATTCTTAATTTCTTCTTAGTTAGCCAAACAGAAATGTATGCTGAAGTAAGCACTTCTTATTGAACATGTACAAATACTACAAAACAGCTCGTGACTGGGGTGGGGTTGGGGGGAAGCTCCCTGGATGTCTAGAAAAAAAAACAGGTAAATTTGGGGGGGACATCTTTTCATTGTTTGGGTATGATAGTCTGGGTCCCTGTTTTTCAGTTATGAGAACGAATAACCATTTTTGTTCTTGGAAAGTCCTGCCTCCTTGAATCTTATCCCAAAATCACTTAACACAAGTCCTATAATAATCCCTAACATCTTCTTTTTAAGACATCCCAGTTTCCCAAGGTGTGCATTCTCCCTTGGTACAACAAATCAATAAATGCAACTTTGTTCAATTACAGGCATGTTCCTAACGGATGTGGACTTGAAGACGCTGACTGTGAGAATCCACACAATGATCTAAAAAATAAAAGGGGTATTTTATAAAAAACATTAGTTGGATTAACCTACCCAAAGAGATGTTTGTAAATATATTTCTGATGCAGTATGGATGTTTTTCAATTCTCCTTCAGAGACCTATGTGAAGATGTAACTCAGAAAACATGGTTGGCTTGTAAATGATGTCCAAAAAAAGAGAAGCTTTTTTCTTTAATTCAGCATTTCCCAAAGTATCTTCTGTAGAATATGAGTTCCATGAGTTGCTCTCTGTAAAATAAAATACTTCCGTGTTCAAATCAGCCTGAGAAACACAGCTAGCTCTACTATCCCTCCCTTGGAGATTTATAATGCATGTTAAAGGCTCTGTGGGGGTCCTGCAGGGGGAAAAATTTTTTTTTAAATTTATATGTAGTATGCCTCCCTTTTTTGACCCTAAAAACTTTTTTGCACATTAACACATTCTACTATCCCACAGAACTAATGTTCTATACAATCTTACTTGGGAAATGCTGATGTTATTATATAATCTATTGGGAAGATGATTTTGATAGAAGAGAAAGAGAATCCCTACCTAATGGGTCAGATCAACAAGCAAGTGTTCAAGTGTTTGGAGTCAGGGCGTTCTAAGCACTTACTTTTGGGTGAATTAGCATTTTTGAGCACCCATTACTTCACTGGTGAAATGAAGATTGTATTAATTTCCTAGGGCTGCCTTAACAAAATACCACAATTTGGGTGGTTTAAACCAATGGAAATTTATTCTCTCACAGTTCTGGAGGCTAGAACTCTTAAATCAAGGTGTTAGCAGGGCCATGCTTCCTTCAAAGATTCTAGGGAAGAATTCTTTCTTGCATCTTCTAACTTCTGGTGGTTACCAGCAACCTTGGTATTCCTTGGCTTGTGGAGGCATCACTCCAACTTGACTCTGTCACATGGTATTTTCCTTCTGTGTCTTCACATTATCTTCCCACTATGTATTATTTGTCACTGTGTCTTCTTCTCTTCATAAAAGAATACCAGTTATTTGGCTTAGGGCCCATCCCATCTTAATCCAGTGTGACCTCATCTTAACTAATTACATCTGCCAAGATGCTATTTCCAAATAAGGTCACGTTCACAGTTACCTGGGGTTAGGACTTGGACATATCTTTTGGGGGAACATAATTCAACCCACAACAGGGACATATAACATCTATGTCGTAGAGTTGTGAGGATTAAATGAGAGAGAGAGTGTGTGTGAACAAAGGATGTGGTACTGGGTAAGTGTTCCCTAGCTGCTTCTCTCTCATGAATGAATGTAGAGATGATCTAGCTTCAACATTCATTATCCCATTGTCCATGGGGATGAGTTGATGACCTCAAGTCTCTCGTGCATATGAAGTGGAAAAAGTAGATTCCTCTTGGTGTTTGATAGAAAAGCATACTCTGCAGAAATACTGATTACTCTCAGGTTATTCTGACATGTTTATGATGAAAATCTCTCAAGACAACTCCATTCCTTGGTTCTGAGTTTATTTCTACTGGGGAACCTTCTGATAACCCATCTTCTTAGTCTCTGGAAGAGTGGACTGTGGGTCATCAACTGGAAGAGTCCAATAAAGGGAAAGTAGAGTCCCCCATTACAAATGTACAAATCAGAATTCTGGGTTAAAAATTCATCCCCAGTGAGTTTGGTTTGGGTAAATTGATTTCTTGAGGCCTATGAGCCAACTGACAAGATGGAATACCTTATATGCAGAGCTGAGGGCCACATCCCATTTATGAGATGGTCCCAGAGCCTTAGTGCTGATTACAAGGATAATGGTTCTCTCTTTTTCATCTGTCTCAACAGGAAATCTGAGGTTTCTATCTTGGGTTATAGGAAGCATGGTGAGGCCATTAGCTGGGATGAGGAGCACAGAGCTCAGGAGACAGGTCAAGGCTACAGTACACAGTTCAGAGAGATGGTCGTGAAGAGACTGGAAGTCTGTAGACCTGACTTGGGAAAGGGAATATAGCAAAATAAGAGGCTTGGAGATCGTGTTTTAACCCATTTCATAGAGAGCTAAAGTTTCTGTTGGTTGGCAGAGCCAGGACAGAAGGATCAAACCCAAATCAGGAAGTACCAGGTTGAAGTGCTGGAGGTTAATACAGGCAGCATGCACAAACCAAGTCCATGAAGCAAACGTAGGGTTGGATTAGATGTCACAGTTATGTGTCAGTTCTGGATGGGCAGAACTTTAGAATCAGGGTTAACACCCAGAGCCTAGGGGATAGGAGATAAGGCAAGGGAACTAAGACTGGTATGTGACCAGTCAGAAGAATTTTCATGGAAGCGTTCCATTACAAATTGGTTTTTTTGAAAAGGACAGAGGCCTGTCCCTATGGCCATATAGAAACCCTTCAGTCTTAAAGATCCTGACTTTGGAGCCAGGATTCTGATAGAATCTTAAGGAAAGCTTATATCTAAGAGGACAGGGAAGGGTCTGAGTTAGTACAAGTAGACTTGAAAGCAATCAAGTCCTTAAGCTTTTTGACCATGATGACCACCAATCCTACCATCTCAATATGAATAGGGCTTGTGAATTACAATGAGAAGGGCAGCCTAGGATGTGGCAAGCCTTCAGGGGCATTCTCAGCTATAGATGCTCAAGGCAAAGTTCCTTATCATAGGGAGAGCACGGAATCCAGCAGGTGTGACCACAGAGAAGAGGTCAGCAAAGAAAGATGGTAACAGATGGTCCACCAGGGAGTTGAAGAGTGTGAGGGGGACCAAAAACAGACCCTAGCAACAGGGACTCCTTGAGCAGCTGGGGAGGAAGGCAGAAGTCATGGGGGAGGTCAGTCTGCAGGAAGCAAGATCCTTTGCTGCCAAGCCACAGTGCAAGAAGACAACTTTGGACCTTAGAGGAAGCCTGGCCAGGGCAGGCAGGCCCTGAGTCCTGAAGAGCCCAAGTACTGGAAAAAGTCTTGGACACAGAGACTCAGACCAGGGATGACAAGACAGGGGTCTATTTCCCCCAGTGAGGCAGGGACTGAACCTCAGGAATAAGAGAGATGTTCAATTTTAGAATCAAGACATAAAATCAGGACCAAATCAACTCCAAGGGTAACACTGAGTCCCAGAGTTGCTTCAGTTCCTCTGCCTGAGATGGCGATTGGTTCTGGGCCCCATAGTGGGCTGCAGGGGAGTGCGAAGGGTTGATGACTATCAAACAGCCTGGTAGCAAGGAGACAATAACTACAGGGGCTGGGGCTTAGATTCCAAACAACATCTCCAAGACCATCTTAATCCCTGGAAGGCTCAAGCCTCCCTAGGAGCCTCATTTAGCTAACAGCCACAGGCTGAAAGCAGGACAAGCTCAGATACAAAATTCCATTTAGCTCAATGTTTTCTCTTGAGAACCTTTAGAACATTTGGATTGCTCCTTCCTGCTAATATAAAATACCTTTGACTACACCACATTGTAACCTTTCACTAGACTATGAAAAAAAAGAGAAAGAAAAAGAAAAAAAATTGCCTGCTAGATGTGGCTGTAAAAACCAGCCAGACCAATTAAATATGTGACAGGAAGCTGAGAAATATATGAACAGGTAAATTCAAGGGAAATTAGGAAATAAATTGACAGCATAATTTCCACTGCATTAGAGGGAAAGTGTGCATGGCTTCCTGTACTGCAAGGGGGCTCGGAGCAAAGAAAGAATTAAGGCTTTGTCTCCTGCAGCTTTACTGGTAATAAAGTAACAAAGAAGAAATAGTGAGAAGCAGCAGCAGATGGAGATTCCGTGTTTCATTTAGGAAGAACACCCAATGTGCCGTAGGATCAGTTAAATCTGATGAGGGTGCTAACTCACAATGTTGATTACACTGTTTTCACGGTCATAGCAAAACTTCAACTGTCCCACACCTCACAGAAGTTATTTTCCTTCATACTTAGAAAAGTATATATTTTGAAGCACACAGGGGATCATTAGACCTTGTCACTGGGTCCTCTCCCACAGTCAGCACTGACTGGGAGCCCAAAGGATGTGACACCTTCAGCTCTCACATCTGGGCCTGTGGCCTGCGTTCAGGATCTGATGAGTGAGGCACTCAGACACACTGACACAGACATACCCAAGAGCAGCTGGCGATGTGCTCTTAGATACTCAGCTGCCGTGACACTGTGGTAAACTGCTAAGGAATAGATAACCTTCTGGTGAGTCTATTGGTACAGGCTGCATCATCTTTACCAGACATTAGTGCACAGCAGCCTGAGGGAGAAGGCAGCCTCACTGAACCTGTCAGCACCTCGTCAGAAGGAGAACTGGTAGACCTGCCATGCTGCAGCCTCGCTGGTTGCTACTCAATGATGTTCTGAGTCTTCTGTTTGGCCACTGTCATCAGGCCTTCTAACTTCCACAGTGAAAATCCTTCTGGTAAATTGACATCAGGGCCTTTGTCTGTCTGATCTCATCTGCCACCCACATGTCCCCTCATTTCAAGTCCCCAGCCTTGGCCAAACCTACCTCAGGGCTCTGGGAAAGCACATTTCCTCTCTCAGTTCACCTCCATCTCCACTTCAGGCCACAGATGCTTGTTCATTGAACACGGAGCAACAGTCAACCTGTGCTGCATTTACTCTGTGGTAAGCACTCCACAAAGCTCCTTTGTGTATTGACTCAGTTAATCCTTACATAGTCTTAGGTACTCTGAATGGTCATTTCATAAATGAGAAAAGCCATAGTACAGAGACATGGAATAGTTTGTGGACCTAAGTTCACTTGTCAACTAGTGGTCGGATGGCCCTAAATCCAGTGTCATCTCTCAATCACAAAGCTGTCCTGTCTCTCTGAGCCGAACATACAGTTGACCCTTAAACAATGTGGGAGTTGGGATGCTGAGTTTTGACTCCCCCCAAACATAACTACTGTCATTAAGAGTAACTTACATTCACACTAAGGCATTTGGGTTTTATCCTGAGAGCAATGAGAGCCCTCGAATTGTGGAAAGCAGCTTTGCATCTTACAGAGCTGATGCTAGCAGCCGACAGAGAGCAGCTTGAAAAGAGGCAGACCTAGCTTCTGTAGGACGCGTAGGGATGCTCTTGTGATTGTCCAGGGCAGAGGGGGTGGAAATATCTGGGTGAGATTGAGAGATATGAAGCAGTGAGAGCTGCTGTTTGGGAGACAATGAGTTCAATTTGGGGGTGTTTCAAACTTGAGGTATTTATGAAACATGCACATGGAACTATCCCATTGCAGTCTAGAGCTGTGGAGGAGGACTGAGGGGAGCCTGATGAATTTAGGGGCCGTCAGCACTTGATGGTAACTGAAGCCAGAGGAGTGGGTGAGCTCATGCAGGGGTGTGACAAGAGAAGCAGAATCAAGGACAGAACCTTGGGGAACGTCAACAATGAAGGGATAGGCAGAGAGAAGAGCAGCCTGGGAGGAACTGGCCACACAGTCAGAGATGATGAATCAAAAACACAAAGTCAAGGAAGCCAATAGAAAGACTGCTTTAAGCAGGGGAGTAGTCAGTGGGGATAAAAAGTATTGAGGGAGTTAGCAATATGAGGGTTATCGGTGATCAAGAGAGTGGGGTGGAAGCCCAAGGACAGGAAACTGATAAAGCAGCACAGTGACCACAATGAGGGGAGAGGGCCTCTCAAGCCCTGCAGCTATGAAGGGTTTGTAGCTAGAGGAAGATGTGGAGTCAGGGAGGGGAGACGCATGTCTTCTTTTCTCTGGAGATACCGTGATTCTTACTCTCAGCCCATCTTCTCCAAGTGACTTCAACTTTTTCCTTTCTTCAAACCTCATCCCCTGAACCATGCTAGAGTAGAATGTACTCTGTACTTGAAGCCCAGTCAACCTGATACGACTCCTGACCCACCCACTTTCTAGCTGTACAACCTTTACTCCCTGAGGTTTAGCTTTCTCACCTGTAAAATGGGGCTAATTAAGATAGTCCCTTATGGTGGTTTTGAGATGTAAATGAAAGAGTGTGCTTACTATGCACAGCCAGTGATCAACCAGATACTGCTTTCCTCTTCCACCTAACTGTGACATATTCAAATTTCTATTTTTCCTTGTCTTTTCTTTTTTTAATTAAAGTTTATTGGGGTGACAATAGTTAATAAAGGTACATAGGTTTCAGGTGTACAATTTTGCAATACATCATCTATACATCACATTATGTGCTCACCACCCAGAGTCAGTTCACCTTCCATCACCATGTATTTGACCCCGTTTTCCTTGTACTTTTATAAAGTTCCTAAATCACTGGGCTCACTGTTGTCATTTCTTTCTCATCTTCCTCTTCTTAATCCACAGCAATAGGTGCCCTGCCCCATCCCCACCTGAATCATACATTAGTAGGGAAAGGTCATGTGTTACTACTGCTCAGCAGATGGTTCTGCTCTTTCCTCAGGCTTCCTTCTTAGTCACTCCACAATATCATCCTCGCGTCTTGTCTTTGAAACCTCCACGCCTTCCCTGACTTCTGTGGCCCTGAGTCCTTATGGATTTTGATTTCCTGACTGCTCAGCCCTTCCAAAGCCACTGTCATTTCTTCTTCACCTTACTGTGGACACCCACTGAAGATCCACCATTGTCCTCAGCTTACTTCTCTCTATAATACCCCAAGAACTCACCCACCATGTAACTTTGCCACCGTCTCTCTGCCTCAGACTCCCAGATATGTTTTTTACATAAGAAAATACCACATTTTCATCTTATAATTTGTAAAGAATTTTCTTCTCACAGTTACCTCATTTGCTCCATTTGGCTATCTTTTGAGGTAGGCTTAGTTGGCATTATTATCTCAATTTTTCAAATAAAGAAAAAAAACCTAAGACGTAGAGAACTGAAGTGTTTCTTTCTGAATTATACCTGAGCTATAGTTCCACACTTCTAGTTGTCTACAGGATAAACTTACTTGGAGAGTCTGTCTCTACCTCAAACCTTACCTAAGTTTATACTGCTCCTGAAACCACTCCCACTCAGCTGGTATGTGAACTGGATGTTTGTGCCCTCCCCCATCCCCAATTTAAATGCTGAAGCCCCAACATCCATATGACTATATTTAGAGAAAGGGCCTTTATGGAGTTAATGAAGGTTAAATGAGGTCATAGGGTGGGGCCCTGATCCAATATGATTAGTGTCCTTAGGAGAAGAAACGCTCTTTGCCTTGTGAGGACACAGCAAGAAGGTGGCCACCTACAAGCCAAGAGGAGAGGCCTCAGAAGGAAGCCTACCTTGCTGGCACCTTGATCTTGGCCTTTTCAGCCTCCAGAACTATGAGAAATAGATTACTGTTATTTAAGCCACCCTGTCTATGGTACTTTGTTGTGCAAGCCCATACAGACTAATGCAGCTGGTGATCCCTTTGGAGATGTTTTCTTCAATTTTTCTCTTTCTTTTAGATCTCACATCCAATCAACTGGCAGAGTTATCTCCATTGTCTTTATATGATGTGCCTGGAACTCTGTCCTTACTTTCCATGTCCAAAGTCACCATCCTCACCTTAGACTTCGTTAGCTGATGCCTAGAAACTGGTAGGCTCTCCTGACCTATACACCATGGCAAGAGTAAACGAATGAAAACATTATTTTTGTTTCATCATGAACCTATAATTACCTATCAGACCAAATACAAATTTCTCAACCAGAAATATGACTTTCTACCACTTGTCCCAGCTGTACCTGTATTCTTATGTGTGAGATTCAGCACCAACT
>NW_017731498.1:2366570-2379385 GCF_001890085.2 Hipposideros armiger
GTGTTAGACACAGAATCTCAGGATTTGATGGTCCCAGTGAATTCACAGACCCATTAAGCTGTTCCTTCTCCTCACTTACGTCTCTGCCTGCCCGCTGTGTCCCTGGGGGGCTCACATTCTCCACAGTAGGAGGCTTCTGCTTTAATAACTAACAATTCCCCCACAACAATGCTCTTCACTTTACCTAACAACTTTCGAGCATAACTTGGATTTTAACTCCCAGAGCTACTGCATATTGTGGAACCGCAAATATGACATTCTTTCTAAGGTTCATAGAAATGATCACAGGAGGGAGTTGGTATAAGGTCATACAAACTTACAAACTTCAGAATCTTGGGCTCTGGGCCTCAGTTTCCTTATTTGTAAATGGCATAATGGATGTATCTCACATAACGTGAGCAGTCAACGATGTGAACTGTTATGATTAAACCCCAAATGTTGGGCTTAGAGAAATGATTAAAGAGGTAAAAGTTTCTCAGGGCATCAGTAAAAATATAAAAGCAAGGGCTGAGAGATGATTCCATGATTAAAACAAAATGGTGAGAGGCATGACACTGAAGCAAAGAAGCAGTAACAGTGCAGCATGTAAAAGTATGGACTCTGAATCTGAGCCTAGTTCCTGTACTCACTAGCTCTGTGACCTGGGGCAGGTGACTTTATCTCCCTGTGCCTTGGGTCCTTATTAGTAAAATGGAGATAATAATAATAATTGTCCCTACTTCACAGGTTGTTTGGAGGATTGAGTGTGATGACACAGGCATGGCACTGAGGCCAGGGCGGGACCAGAGAAAGCACCCTGTATTAGTGGCTGTTGTTATTACAAAGGCTCACAGACTTAGCTCCCAAAAGTTGGCAGAGAGGATTTGATCCTCTGGATTGGAAGATTCTACATGTTTGACCCTCAAAATCCCTGAGGTCCCAGGCTGCTGAACTAATATGCCTCCCTCCACCCCCAAACAAGCAAGTCTCATTGAAGGCTTAGTTCTTGAAATCCAAGACTGCTAACTCAGCCCCTAGACCCAAATGTCATGGTAGAAACACAAATCTTTGCAAACCTTTCTGGCCTCCTGGAAACAGTCTTATACTTTCAGAATTTTTTCAAAGGGATAATGTGAATTAAGTTCTTGGAGATCAAAACAGAAATACAGATGAAAAGAGCTGAGATCGCAACATCTTTTGAATGAGGAACTGAGCTGGCTTCCCAAATAAATGGGGGCAGGAGAGTGAGCCACATAGGGTCCCATTTCCATGCAGTTAGCACTTTGGATCATTCTGCTGCTTCAATCCCTCCTTCACCCTATCTCCTCCCAAGTTCCTCAAAGTGCCCCAAAGTCCAAGTTACTTCACGCACCACCAAGATAACGTCCCTCTGCCTTATGAATATCATTTGTTTCCCCATGCCTCATAACTGTGAAATCAGCACCGCGGGCCCATTAGTGAAAGGGATACTTGGAGATCCCTTAAGCAGAAGACGTTGAATAGCATTGATGGCTCTGGAAGTTCCCCCAAGTAGGGAATTCTCCAATCCACTTTCTCTGTACTACAGAGGTTCTCTCCAACAATACTGGGGCTCAGAGGGACTTCTGAGCCCAAGTCCTGGGGCCTGCTAACTTATCCTGCAGACTGACTGAAGTTTCCCCTCTGGGGATCTATGTTTTTATTGAGTTTTATTGTCTCATTTTTGTCTTCTGAGTAGGACTCCATCTATGGAAGCAAAGCTCACATAGGGCTCTCTTCCCAGATCCCACCCAAATGGTGACTGACTTGCCCTGGAGCTCAACAGACAGAAAATTCAGTGTGTTGCTCATACAATTACCCCATGGGATCGTGGAGTAACTTGAAGCCCCTAAGGAACATTCTTTGGAACCAGTCTGTTTTCCATCAGGGGGAAGACCTGTGTAAGATCTTGCAGCAAGGGTGGGAAGGCTTTCACAAGCAATTGTAGCAACAGGCAGAAGATCCCTGTGGGAGATGAAATGCAGGCCCCTCTTGTAATGGCCTAATATACCGTATTTGCCGGCGTATAAGACGATTTTTTGGCCCTGAAAAATATGCCTCCAAGTGGGGGGTCGTCTTATACGCCAGGTACACTTCAGATAGACTGCCCATAGTGCTTGCCCCGTGCCATAGTGGCCTCCCGATGCCCGCCCACTTCATTCCACATACCGTTCAGGCATCAGCAGCGTTGCTGGGTGTATGCTCGGCTGTTATGCAATTTTGCTGTTATGCGATTTTACCACACTCGCAAAATCGCACACAGCCGACCATACACCCAGTATGATAGCGCAAAATCGCGAATCGCGATACCATACTGGGTGTATGGTCGGCTGTGTGCGATTTTGTGAGTGTGGTAAATTCGGGTTACCGTATATTTCTTTACATATGCATTGAAGATTCGCGATTTTGCGCTATCATGGTGCCTGTTAGAATGTTGAAGAGCTCGCACTTGCGCACTAGTGAGGTCCCAGGGAGATGCTGATGCAAGGGTGGACCAGACTGCTATAGTGACAGGGCGGGCAAACAGGGAGCAGGGACCAATCAAATCAGGCTTTGTATACAGCCAACAGCCAACCACAATACTGCACCATTGTACAGTACAGCATAGAAAATGTCGACCAGTCAAACCCCTATCATCCCTATCATGGCACCAGCCAAAAGAAAGAAGTATGATGCAAATTTTAAACTGAAAGTTATAAACTTTGCTAAGGAAAATAATAATTGTGCTGCTGCAAGACAATATGGAGTAACAGAAAAGATGGTTCGGGACTGGAAATCAAATGAGAAAGCATTAAAGAGTATGCCAAGGGGTAAGTGTGCATTAAGAAGAGGCACCCCACACTGGCCAGAACTCGAAAAACATGTAGCAGACATGGTGGCTCAACATCGCCAAAACGGTTATGTGGTGACACGAAATACAATACGCTTGTTTGCACTTCAGTGGGCCAAATCAAATCTGATATTGTTTTACCTTTTATTTGGTGTGTGGAAGGTGTGCGGAAGAGGGGGTAGTCTTATACGGCGAGTATATAACAAATTCTGTATTTTGAGTGGAAATGTTAGGGGGTCGTCTTATACGCCCAGTCGTCTTATACGCCGGCAAATACGGTAATTGGCTTCTTTCATATGCGAACTTTTCAGCCCCCCCCTTCATCATCTTGCTCAGATTCCTCAGGAATCCACCAGGATAGAGCCAGGAGGAAGGGGGATATTGGTGACTCGTTGGTCTCTCTGACCTGCTTCCTGACTAAATTCCAGAATGTTCAGAAAAAGTCCAGAAATCCCCAAAATAACTTCTGAATTTCATTAACTTGATTTCCTATTTGAGTTCTAAAGACCAGGCATGCCCTATGATATTAAGTGTTCTAATTAGAATATTTTCTTGTAATCATTGTAGTTGGGTTGTCAGCTTTTCAGTAATTTCTCCCAGCTGTCAGTCCACACATGCCCTTCAGTTTGTGTCCGCCTGTCTCTGCTTCTAGCACTTTCCCTAACTCCTGAGAACCCTTGGGAGCCAATGAAGCCTTCCTTGCCTGGACTCCACTGAAGGCTCCTGGGTCTTTTTGAAATATTGTCCAGTTTGAGGGGCTGGACAAGCAGCACACATCAGCTGTGGCCTCCTTTCCCTAAAAAGGGAACTTTGCTCAGACCACGGAATGTGTGTAAAATGGCATCCACCACCGCAAATGTACACAGACAGTTGGAAGAAGGGGCACCTCCACAAGATGTGTGTTGTCAGAGCCGCCATTTAGGGGAAAGATCTGCTTGGGTAAAAAGAGACAGTTTGGAAATTTCTGGTGTGGCCAAAATGTCAGACCCTTTAAGTGTAAGTGTTGGGTTGATGGATTAGCAATAGTTGTCTTATTTCTATCCTTCTCTGAGAAGATTGTCCCCTCTGTTTGCTTGGTTGGGCAGTTTGCACATTCTCACCTGAAGTCCCTTCCTTGAGAATTTCTCTGTACGAAAAGGTGCCTATGGATTATGGACACATTTAGGGGTAACCATCCCCTAAAATTGGAGTCGTTTCACAATTTGATTCCTTCTTCTGCTATTTTGAGGGGATGAATGCTCCCAGAGAACAACTTATCCCCAAGGACGTAGCAGAAACTGGACCTTAGGAGAAGGTTGGCATCCAAGCACGTGAGGGGACGGACTTCTCTCTGCCTGCAAGGGCGAGATGCATGCAATTGTCTCTCACATCCTCCTCCCATCTCAGTCTTTGCGAAATCCCCTTGTTTCTTCTCTAATATTCTCCAAAAGCTAGCTTTCCTTCCGTGTTCATCCTAATCACTAACACTTAGCCACCACAATAAACAAACACATGCATATTCAACACAAAGAAAACTTTTGTGTAAGAAGAACTCCGAGCTCCTAGAAGATATGACTTCACTTTTTAAAGCATTGTTTTGACTAAGTGCTGCCTTCTCTCTGGCTCTCATAAGTTTTCCCAGCTCTTCCTTATTGATAGGACATATGCGCCTATGATGCTGATTATGAATTTTATAAAACTGTCTCCACAAATTTTTGTCATTTCTCTAGTGCACTTCATCAGTGTATTAAGGAAGATCGGAGGTATCTGTTATTAGCCCAGTTGCTCATCCAAGGCCACAGAATCATTATTCATTTGAGTCTCTGATTCCCAAGTCTTCTGATTTCAAAGACAGAAAAAAAAGACAGAAGATCAGCAAGTGTTATCGCAGAGGCCCGTTGAACAACTCATTCCAATAATGTCCTAGAGGTTGTGTCAGCATAAGAACACTCCCCGTCCACAAAGTGACTAAATGACATGACTCAGGGGCTCTCCTAAAGCCAACTTATTCAAATTAAAACTCCCTCTCTTTCTCTTCCCTCCTACGTAGGCATTTCCACCATTAAATTCACTTCCTAGAACAAAGGAATTATTTACAAAGGTCGCTTGTGAAACATCATATGTTTCCTGGGATGATATAGAAGCATTGTGATATCATGGAAGCCCAATAGGATCCACATCGTGACTCTACCCCTTGCCAACGGTGTGTGCATCAGCAGGTACTCACCCTCTCAGAGTTACTGAGAGGACCAGAGGAGGCGACACACATGAAAGCCTCCTGCACTGAGCTGCCCTGAGCCTGGCACATTATATGCATCTGATGCATTATCATTCCTGTTGCAACACTGTCTGTTATCAAGGGAAGGAACGCCTAAGAACTTTTTTAAATGCCGGGTATAGAATACCTGTATAAGATAGTAAGAAATAAACAGACAAGGAGAGAATGCTTTCATATGTGTGGAAATTTTGAAAACCAGGGGACTTGCCCTTGGCAGTTGTCAATAGCCTGGGGGCAGTGGGCATCTGAACCTAAAGAGGAGAGGGCAACGAACAAAAGCAAATGGCCAGCTTTCCTCTTCTCCCAGACCGTCCTGCTGAACCATGTCTCCTTTGAGGCAGACCTGGCCTCATTACCCATCTGTCCCCACCAGCCCCTCCTTCCATCACAGGGGCCAGCTTAGGGCCATCCTAGTACAGGTGTCATCTCTAACTTGGATAACAGAGGACACAGTCTCTTGAGTGGCTCTCAGCCTCCACTCTTGCTATTCTCAGTCCATTCTCCACACATTGGCCAAAGTGACTTTTCCAAAATGCACATCTTACCGCATTACTCTTCTGCTTAAAACCCATCAACACTTCAGGATGAAGTTTATTTCAGCTCCAGGCTTTCCACAGTTCGGATCTTGTCATCCAGCACCTTCTCTCCCGACCACTCCCTTCAGTAAAATCTACTCCAGCCCCACTGAAGTTAATAACTTCAGTGCCTCAAATACACCTGGCTCTCTCTTGCCTATTTACTCTGAGCTCCAGCTCATCACCTGGCTATCTCTTACCCAACCTCAGGTTTCTGTCTAGATGTCGCTCCTTCTAGAGAAAGCCTTTTCTGACCCCTCCAAGTTTGGGCTGGCTGCTGCTCCACTTGCTCCTGCAGCCTTGTGGGTTTCCTATCTTCACACTAACCCCATTAGGCAGGACTAGCTCCTGTCTATCCCCACCCAGCAGACTGTTTGCCCACTGACAGCAAGAATGGAGTCTCACTTGACCACTCCTGTATCCCCAGACCCTAGCACAACCTGTGACACAAAAAAATGTGCTCAAATAAGGGACCCATAAATGAGCTAATGAAGCTATTATCCAACCCCCTCATTAATGTCTCATAATAAATCTCTTCTGTATGTGTGTGGTGGTGGTGGGGGGGGGATTCCCAATAGTCTTTTGCAACAAAATGACGTTAGTGCATTTCTTCTCACAAACTTTCTGCCTCTAAAATTGAAATCTAAGGCATGAGGACAGGAATACATGGGGGCAAGGGAGCAGCCACAAAAGGGACTCAAATGGTGCTTTATCTCAACATTGTAGAAGTGACACTATTTATATCTCTGAGGGTTGCAAATTGTCTCTCTGACTCCTTGCCAACAAGTTCCTGGTGGGAATTTGTGTCTGCTACAGCTAACAATGGGAGACAGCTTCAAATCTCTCAGAGAATTTATGAGAGAGCAAAGTTATTGTTAAGATAAGACTCAAAATACAAAGAAATCAGCTTACCTTAGGGAATCTGTGATGCCTCCAAGTCCTCTGTAGATAATCGTGTTTTCTGTACTAGAAGTACAAACAAGGTAAAATACTCTACAGCTTCATGGTACAACATTTACATGGAAGTAGTTTTTTGGGGTTTTTGTTTTCCATGATAATGTACCAGTAGAGGAAATAACCATGGACTAGATCCTTTTCAGTTTTCCCAGCTTAAGTAATCTTTAAACTTCCAAAGCAAATAGGCTTCCCTCCTTTCCCTTCCCTCCTCTCTCTTCCTCTCCCAGTCCCTCCCACCATCTGCCTGTCCCGTCCCTCTCTTCTCTTCTTGTTCTTCCACAGATCTGCTCCTCCTCGTCTGGAAACCTCTCCCTTAAACACTAAAGATGCAAAAGCCTTCCGGACCTGACCCTGGCTTTTCCTAAGGACCCTTCCAACTTTGGGATTCTTTGGCTCCAACTCATGGCACAGGGCCCCGTTACTTTCTTTGTCAATCCATACTGCCACCAAGTCATCAATCCAATAGGAGAAGTTTTTCTTTAAATATTGTCAAAGATGGTACCATTTTCTCCAATTAATATAAAGAGGTTAATAGGTTCAACAGAGATAAATATAAGCTGTTAACTAAGTCCACCTTCATTGGTGAATTAATTTATTAAAATTATTTTTATTTTTAAATTACAGTTGACATTTAATATTATTTTAATTAGTTTCAGGTGAATAGCATAGTGGTTATATATTTACATAATTTAAGAAATGATCCCCCTGACTAGTCTAGTACCCAGCTGGCATTATACATAGTTATCACCATATTATTGACTATATTCCCTTCCTGTACTCTACTTTCCCATGTATTCTTAATGGACCCTGTGTACTGGGTTTCCTGTGAGGACGCCATTCTTGGTCCAGTAGAAGGATGAGACCCTCACATAAGTAACTCCAATACAAAGAAGGCAGTGGTCAGCACCCCCAAGAAAAGCGTAGAGATGGTGCTGGGGGTTCTGACAGGGGTTTGATATGACTCTATAGTAAAGCTGAGCAACCCAGGCAAATGCCTGCCTTTCTCTGCATTATCCAGCTTGGCTGCTGTGTTAACCAGAGCTCACTGGGTAATCGCACAAGCCAAGCTTCTGTTAGGCTTTCATCTTTCAGGCTTAACCTCGGGGGCCTAGTGTGCCTCAGATGTCTGGTGTACAAGACAAACTAGAAAAGCAGGAGGCGTCCCCCAGCCTGAAATACACGTGAGATTCCAAATACGCCCAAGGTGCTCCTGACACAAAGCAATGAGTACATTGCAAAAGTATAGCATCTTTCTTCCAGAACGGGTGTTACTTACATTGTGGGAGTACCCCACGGGACCCCAGGTGGGTAGGAGGTAGAATACTAACAGATGCTGGGCTTAATTTGGATACATTTAGAACATTCTGAAGCCTCAATATCTCTCACTTTTAACCACCAATGCACTGGAAACCAATCCATTTGTTTAAAGCATTAGTAAATTGAAACTCTCAAGTATAGTTTCATCTCAAGGGTTTATGTGGTTGAGGTGGAAGATAGAAATTTCTAGAAGGCTTGTGTTTCCCACAAGTTACTCTTGCATTATTAATACAGTATTGAAAGGGAGATTTGGATGGCTTGCCTGAAACTGTACCTCTCTTTCCCTTAATACATATTATTCTCAGTTACGTGTCAGAGACAGGAAAATATTTTAAATGACTAGGTAAACTGTTATTATGTTGGCTGCCGATTAGGACCACCTGAAATTTTCAGAAAAAAGAAAAGCAAAAAGCTACTGCAGATGACTGGTTCATCTTCACAAGTTACAGTTCAAATTTTCTGGGGATAATTTTCTAATCTCCTCAGGATCAGCTAAAGTCAAGAACCACTGATCAAGATCTGAACAGGGGGAATAAACATATTATAAACATATGCTCTCACACACTCTTCCCCTCCCACTGTACCTCTGAGTAAAACCAACGAAATCTGCATTTTCAAATGTAACCTCCACTCCCCTTCAAAATAAGACCCTGAATGGAAAAAATACATCTTACATAATAAAATAACCCAGTCTATGAAAAATAAGAAAGAAGTTATATGGTAAAAAATAAGGGTATAGTAAATTACAGTAAATCTCCATAATGCAATATTATCCAGCAATTTTAAATTACAATTATGAAGAATTATACCATGCAAATAATAATTTATGCTCTAATGGAAAAAGTAAATATAAATATATCGATACTATATGAACAGAACTGCAAAAGTCAAACTAAAGTTATAGACAGACACACAAAAAAGAATGGAAAGAAATACCCCCAAAATGTCAATACAGGCTATCTCAGCCGTGGTTTTTGCTTACTTCTACTTTTTTGTACTTTCCTAATATTTTTTAAACTACTATGTATATGGTAGAAATAAATTTATAGTTAAACAAAAATAATTTACTTTTCAAAAATTATTCTTCTGACTATGTATGAAGTGATAAGGAAGGCATAATTCTCAACAATAAATTAACAAAGCAAAGATAAAAATGTTCACCTGAAGGTTTCTTTCCTTTAGCTGCCTTGGCTTCTGTCTCTTCTAGCTTTCCTGCCTCTCTCCTCCAAGTATTCAGCTTGCTTATTTAAAAGAAAAGCGCAACCGCAAATTATAGTTTATGAACGGTGTCAGCCAATAGCAGGAAAATAAGAAACTTTTTGGTCACTGGGCCATCTGTGCTTTATATAACTTGGTGTGGGTGTTGGTGCTGGCTTCCTTCTTAAGAAGGGAAAAGACTTTCAGTTAGGAACTACATTTAAAAGGAAGAAACCTGGATTAACCCTGACTCTCTAATGACTTTTTATCAGCATCTTTCACAACAAATCAAGAGGATGTCATGGGCTAGAGTCAGGAATTTTAAGTGGCTTTTAGTTCTAACTGGTTTTTTGTTTCCATGACAACAATAACATCAATAATTTAGCCTTCAGTATATGACACTTTAGATCTGTTTAGAGCACTTCCCATCTCTCCCTACCTTTTTCAACTTACTTGCTCTCAGGCAGAGGCCTTACCCATTCTGTTGAAATGCTCTGTCAAAGGTTACCAATGGCTACCTCATTGATCATGTAAAAGGTTCTTTCTCAGTCCTCATCTTCCTTCCTCAAGTTGTTACACAGTTAACCAATGCCACTTCCCTGAAACTTTCTCCTCCATGTTTCTCTGACTTTCCTGAATTTTTTCTACCCCTTGGGTTGTTTCCTGTTTGCCTTTTCTTCCATCCCTTTTCTACATGTGAGCTTGCCCCAAAAGTCTGTCTTCTGACCTCTTCTCACAGTATTTTCTTACTTATATCTACATCCACAGCCAAACTTAATATGGCCAAAACAGATCTTTTCTCTCCCCCTCTGAAACATATATTCCTCTATCTACACCATAATCAAATGGTACCACAATGATTTAGCTAATAAATCCATATATAAACCTAGAAGTCATTCTTAACTCCTCTCTTTCTCCCACAATCCAAGTCAACCAATTCTGTTTATTTTACATGCAAAATATATCCCAAATCCAACCATTTCTCATCTCCCTCACCCCTATTAAAACCTCGTCATTTCTAGGATAGAATGCTGCAGTAACATTAGGCAAGAAATAAAGGAATCCAGGTTGGAATGAAAAAAGTAAAATTGTCTGTTTGCAGATGATATATGCTCACATATAGAAAACCCTAAAGATTCCACAAAAAACCTGTTAGAACTAATAAACGAATTCAGCAAAGTTGCAGAATACAAAATCAACACATAAAAATCAGTTGCATTTCTATACACTAACAATGAACAATCCAAAATGGAAATTAAGAAAACAATTTCAATTACAATAGCATCAAAAAGAATAAAATATTTAAAGAGGTGAAAGATTTATACACTGAAAACTACAAAACATTGCTGAAATTTAAAAAGATAAATAAATGAAAAGACACCTCATATTCATGGATTGGAAGACTTAAATTTATTAAGATATCAATACTCCCTAAACTGATTTACAGATTCAACACAATCTCCATCAAAATGCCAATGATTTTTCAGAAGTAGAAAAATACATTTTAAAATTCATATGGAATCTAAAGGGACCTCAAATAGCCAAAATAACCTTGGGGGGAAAAAAAGAACAAAGTTGGAGGACTGATATTTCTTGGTTTCAAAACTTACTATAACATTACAGTAATCAAAACAGTGTAGTTTTGGCAGATAATATAGCCTAAGGGAGTAGAATATCCCAGAAATAAACCTTCACATATGTGGTCAAATGATTTTTGACAAAGAAGTTAAGACCTTTTGTAGGAAAAGGCAATATTTTCAACAAATGGTTCTGGGGAAACTGGATATCCACATGCAAAAGAATGAAGGTGGATTCTCACCTAACACCATATACAGAAATTAACACAAAATGGATCAAAGACCTAAACATAAAAGCTAAAACTATAAAAAGCTAAAACTGTTTAGAAGAAAACAGAGGGAAAGTTTCATGGATTTGGCAATGATTTCTTAGATGTGACACCAAAGGCATAGGCTTTTAAAGAAAAACTAGACAAATTTTGTACTTCACCAAAATTTAACACTTTTGTGCATCAAAGGACATTATCAGCAAAGTAAAAAAGCAACCCACAGAATAGGAAAAAATATTTGCATTATTAATATTGCATAATACCTAGTAAAGAATTAATATCCAGAATACAAATAAAACTATTTTTATTTGTATTCTGGATACAAACAGCAACAACAACAAAAATAAACAACCCAAAGGACTTGAAAAGACATTCCTCTAAAGAAAATATACAAATGGCCAATAAGCACATGAAAAGATACTCAACATCACTAACCATTAGGGAAATGCAAATCAAAACCACAACCACTTACTACTCGTTAGGATGGCTATTACAAAAACCAACAGACAGGGGCCAGCTGAGTGGCTCAGTTGGTTAACAGTTCGATTGGGAGTGTGAGCTCTGAGCAGCAGGGCCGGCGTTAGGTTCCCACATGAGAGCCAGTGACGCTGTGCCCTCTACAGCTAAGATAGTGAACAACAGCTCAACCTGGAGCTGGGCTGCCATGAATGGCTGGCGATGGCTAGGCTGTAGTGAGGCTGCAGTGGGCTGCTGTGAGCTACCGTGAGTGGCTGGCAGCCTGCGAAGCTGCCGTGAGCCTCCGTGAGTGGCCAGCCAACAGCCGGCAAGTGACTGCCTCACCCGGGAAGAGTGCAATGATAATACCAACATGGGCCAGTGAAGCGACGTCCTCCATAACTACACTGAAGAACAAAGGACAGCAACCTGTCTGTTCCCGTTCCCCGATTCCCCAACACTGTTCCCTCTCCAAATTCCCCAATAAAATCTTTAAAAACAAAACAGAAACAAACAAAAAACAGACAATAACAAGTGTTGTCAAGGAGGTGGAGAAATTGGACCCTCATGCATTGCTGGTAGGAATATAAAGTGGTGCAGCTACTATGGAAAACAGTATGGTGGTTTATCAAAAAATTAAAACTAGAATTACCATATGATGCAGCAATCCCATTTCTGAATATATTCCAAAGAATGGGAAGCAGGGTCTTGAAGAGATATTTGCACACCCATGTCCATAGCAGCATTATTCAGAACAGCCAAAAGGTAGAAGCAACCTGTGTCCATTGATGGATGAATGGATAAACAAACTGTGGCACACACATATAACGAAATATTATTCAGCCTTAAAAAGGAAGGAAATTCTGACATACATATACCACAACATGGATCATTCTTGAGAACAATATTTTAAGTGAAATCAGCCAATTACAAAAAGACAAATATTATATGAGTGCACTTATATGAGATATCTAGAGCAGTGAAATTCATAGAGACAGAAAGTAGAAGGGTGGATGCCAGGGGCTGAAGGGAGAGGGAAATGAGGAACTATTGCTTAATGGGTACAGAGTTTCAGTCTTGTATGACGAAAACCTGGAGATGGATATGGTTGCACAACAATGTATATGTACTTAATGACATTGAACTTTACATTTAAAAATGGCTAAAATGGTAAATGTCATATTATGTATATTCTACCACAATTTTTAAAAATAAATAATTTAAAAAATAAATTGGAAGAAGTGAAAAACAATGCTGTCATAACATCCTTCCTAATTGTCCTCCCGTTTCCATCCTTGCTGTCCATAGTCAAGCTATTGAGGAGTAAATCACATCATGTCAGTCCCCTACGTGGAACTCTGCAATAACTTCCCCTCATTCTTT
>NW_017731498.1:2380595-2396825 GCF_001890085.2 Hipposideros armiger
CCCATTCAGTAGGCTTCCTTTTTGTTTTATTGATGATTTCCTTTGCTGTGAAAAACTTTTAAGTTTGATGTAATCACATATGTTTATTTTTTCTTTTATTTCCCTTGCCTGAGGGGATATATCAGTAAAAATATTACTGAGGGTAATGTCTGCAAATTTACTCCCTATGTTTCCTTCTATGAGTTTTATGGTTTCAGGTCTTACATTTAAGTCTTTAATCCATTTTGAATTTGTTCTTGTATATGATGTAAGTAGGTGGTTCATTTTCATTTTTTTGCACATGTCAGTTCAATTTTCCCAGCACAATTTATTAAATAGACTCTCTTTACTCCAATGTAAATTCTTGCTTCCATTGTCATAGATTAAATGACCGTATATGGATGGATTTATTTCTGGGGTCTCTATTCTCTTCCATTGGGCTATGTGTCTGTTTTTATGCCAGTACCATACTGTTTTGATTACTGTAGCCTTGTAGTATGATTTGATGTTGGGTAGTGTGATACCTCCCACTTTGTTCTTATTTCTCAAGATTGCTGTGGCTATTCGGGGTCTTTTATGGTCCCATTTAAATTTTAGGATTACCCTCGTTCTTAGAATAAAAGTCCCCTTATCATGATCTGCAAAGGCCTGATCTGATCAGCCCCTCCTACGTATCTGTACAAGTTCATCTCTAGCCATAAAGTCTTCCCGGCTGTTATCCTAGGCACCCATGCTAGAATACCCCAGTCCCCTCACTCCCTTACTTCATTCAGGTCTCTGCTTAAATGCTGCCACCTCAGAGATGACTTCCCGGACCTCCTTTTCTAAAAGAGCACCCTCCATACACTCCAACTTCTTAACCTGCTTTATTTTGCTTTACAGTGCTCATCACCATCACTACGTCTTATAACGGCATATATTTATTTCTAAATTATTGGACTCCTATATGTTTGTATAGACTTCTCAGACTCCTTGGCGTCCTGGCTGGACCATGGCCCACCTTAAAAGTCTGCAGCTGCCCTTGTTCTCGCCCCACCCTTAGCTCCCCTGTGTATTATCAGGAGCCCCAAACCAGGCTCCTGTGTCCTGGGGATGCTCCAGCCTTCATGTCTATATGCCCACCCCTGCAAACAGTTGCCCTGGGTCGTCCCTTGGACATAGAGCTACACAAATGGTATGCTCCGACACCTCTGGGGAGGAGGCCACACAGCCCTTGGGGACGCGTGGCTGGGGAATTCTCAAGTATTCTAAGCACAGTATAGACAGCACATGGTGTGTGTTGGTGGAGGGTGTCCTCCTAACCATGGTACCCAGGGCAGTGGGTCCTCATGCCCAAGTCTACAAGTGGTCTGCCTTCTTGGTCCCACTCCAGCCTCCCTTTCAGGTCACACTTCCTGTTAGTGGCTCTCTTATTCCCTTCCCATGCTCCAGTCAAACTGAACCATTTGTTGATCTCCAAAAATAAAAAGCACTATTTTTAGACTTGAGAAGAGCATGCAATGGTAAGGAACTTAATTCCATTCGATAAAAAATAGCAAATGCTTCTTTGAAAACAAACAAGGAAGGCTTTGTTTGTTTTGCTTGTTGATAATTTGCTTGATGAAACTATCACAGACTTAAAAAAAGGGGCGGGGGTATCATGATACATACGAACAAATGGAGGCTCAGGCCTACTGAGCAGGTTAGTCCCTGCACACAGCTAGTTATGTCACACCAGGCCTGGGACCCAGGGCAGGGCCTAAAAAGCTGTTAATGATCCACAATGCCTGCTCACCCTACCCCACTCCTCTAGTGTCCTCTGCTGGCCCAAAGGCCCTAGGAAAGACATCCTGGCTCTGCACACACCCTAGGTCTCTCTCCACCCTGGAACCACTGATTCTAGTGCCCTAGCGCAGCCCTTCCCAGCCCTGACCCTGGCCAGGTGCCAAGAGCCAAACCTGGGTATCCTTCCTCATTCTGTCTGTAGCTCCCACAAGTGACAAAAATCTTGAAACTTGGGGAAATGAAAAGTATGTCTCCCTTGAAAGCTCTGAGCTGTTGTAAAGATGAAGAGGAAGGAGGACCCTGGAACCATTGTATGACTGTCTCCTAGCTCTCTGGCAGTGGCCGTGGCCAGGACAGTGAGGTGATCTGACCGCCACAACACAGAACTGAGGGTGAGGGCGGGTGGCAATCTGTGCTGCTTCTTTGAGGAGCTGTGGGTAAGGGACTGGGGCCAAGGCTGCTGCTCTGAGAACTGGATCTTCCTAGACCTGGGACTCCGTTTCTAATATTCGACAAGAAGGGTGAGGAAAACTAATCTGCAGTGGATATATTCCATTTCTATTAAATAAAAATCCTTTTAATGTGTAGATTTTCAATCTCTTATGTTTAATTGCCCTTCAAAGGAACAACTTGGCAGTGCCAGCTCTCTGGAGAGATGCTGAGGCTAGAGTGAGTATTAATGGCCACTTCAGTCCAATCAGAGTGGGAGACAGAGGAGGTGGAGGAAAACTGTGCTGTGTGTTGGTCACATGACCACTCCGCCCCACCCAGCAAACACACTTATCCCTTTCCAAAGTGCCTTTTAAATACTTCGAGCGAATGAGTGACAAGTTGCCAAGTTAGGAATTCTAACAGGAGGTGCGTTTTCCTGGCAGAACATTGCATGAGACTGAGAGTCAGGAGACTGCAGGTCTAGATCTTGACAGCCTTTGGGAAGAACAGGTCCATTTTTCCCAGTCAGGTCTAGGCAGAGCTCTCTTGTGGAGGACATGCACATGGAGAGGCAGGCCACAGTTACCGTCACACTCTTCATTCCCCTTTACAGACCTTCCCTCGCTTTTCAGCCTCCCCTCTCTGAGGCCCCTAAAACCTCTTGTTGCCCATCCTGGGCCTTTCAGAGGAAACAAACAGTCATCACTGAGGTGCCTTAAAATGCAGCATTCTGGAAAAGGACTGCAGGATTAGAGCCTCAGCAAAACATATGGTTCAGAAGAGAATCTAAAGTTGCTGGCTTAGCTTCAAATCTGTAATTGCTCATCATTCCTTTCTGGTTTCTTCCAGATCCTGATGGAGCTGCTGTGCAAAGCCCTGCATGGCTGGACCTCAGAGCTCTCTCCCTGCCCTCTGTGGCTTCAGCTTCAGCAGGTGAGAGCCTTCTTTACTCCCACCTTTGCCCGAGGTGGCAGGTGGCCAGGTAAGAACCCCCAAACAGAGCCAAGAGATGGTCTCGTCCCATCTCGGCAGGCTAGTTGTATGGTCTTGGAAATACACTGGGAACCTACTCAGTGCGGGGAGGGCAAGGAAGAAGGAATCAATAAGTAACACAAGGAATTTCTGGGCTAAACTTAGTTTCTCTGCACAAAAATCAATCGTAGTACCATCCTCCCAAGCACAACATTTTAGTTCATTCCCTTCTAGACCTGTTTCTATGCTGTTGTTTGTTTATTTCCCTTTTTTTGACATAAATATTTGCCTCTTGCTTTTTCCCCACTAACATATTTAAAACATTTTCCTATGTCAGTATAAATATTTTAATGAGTGAATTCTATTCCATCAACAAGGATACACTGTAGTTAGGAGAAAAAAAACCGCTTTCGTTCCTAGTTTTTCCCCTGATACATGAAGCTTTTTCCAAATTTGGGGTGATAGACCGTTGTGTGAATGGCTCTGAGTTAGTTTTAGTAATAGAATGCAAGGAGGGAATTTGTAAACATGAAGTTTTACTTGGCAGATGATAGATAAGAAATATGTCAAATGAGTTACCAAGAAATCCTAGTAAAAAAAAGTTCTGTTTTCTCTGTTTCCTGGGTTGAGTAGGAATTTGAGGCCAGAGCTTTAAGGCCTGGTTCAGGGAGAGGGATCTCCCTGGCTTCACATTCTGTCCATGCTCAGGGCCACAGTTCCCGGACTCCCCAAGAGAGCCTTCGAGCAATTTCCACCCAGCTCTGGGCAGAGCGCATACACCACAGGAGTGGTGGTGTTATCCTGGCTGTCCTCTGGGCTTGGCCAGCCTGGGCACTGCCTGTGGATGGGCATTTAGACAGCAGTCACCATGGCAGCGGGGTGATAGTCTGATGATGCATGGACCTGCCGCCTCTCCTCTTTTCCCATCTGTAGACAGGAGAATGACCCAACTTGAGCAGAAAATCTCAGGGACATTTGGAAAACAGGGGCCTGGGGAAGGCTGGGGACAAGGACAGGCAGTAAGTAGATAGGCTGGAAACAAACGGTCATCCCCGAGCTAGACCATTTCATTTGGTCCCTCTACCACTGAGTCTCCAAAGCCCACTGGGCAGCCAGGGGCCTGGGCTGAACTACCCTTGGTCCCTGCTGTGTATGGGGTGGCTCACCCCCAAAGGCTGCATAGCTCAGACTCCTAGGTCCACCCAGCTTCTGGCGCTAATGGAAGGTGACATGCGTAAGAGAGGAAGAAAGAAGCCAGGATATCTCTTCCCATCCACTTTACAGGTGGCGTTTCTGATGACAGCTGTGTCTCCTCTGTGACTCTAGCTCCTGCCCTTCTGTCCTGCCATGGCCACAATTTTTCTGGGTGACCCCCAAACTTAGGGAAAGCCATGTCCTCCCTCTGCCCTGCAGCCCTCTGAGGTAGTAGCCTCCTGCTGGGCTAATCCCTGTTACCTCAGTCCCCCCTTAGCCTCTCAGCATTCCGTCACCTGTGCAAAGCTCCCCTGTTTTAAATATACAGAGTGGGTTCTGTGTTCCTGCTTGGTCTCTGGCCACAATACCACCAAGGCCCAGTAAGCAGAGGGGCGGACTACTCTGTCAAGCTCCCCCATCCGTGAGGGGCACACGTTCATTACACTCAATGCTCCAACAGTCAGCTACTGGGTGCCCTTCCTGTGCCAGGTTGTGACAGGCACTGCTACATATATAGCTCATGGAGTCACTGCAGTCACCCCCTGGATATTGTCAGATAGGATGATACCTGAATGAGGAAGAGCCTACATTTCAGAGATGCTGAGTGATTATGCCTCCTCCAACCATTAGCAGACACTAGGGATACAAACTGTAGATCCCTTTGATATTATAAACCCACCCCGCCCATATGAGGGAATTTCTACTAACAGAAGGATAGGCTCCTTTTAGCATTGCCGACCCTTTACATGACCCTCCCATTCATCTGGCACCATTGTTTCCTCAGCCTGTCAGGCTCCTCTCCATCTTACCCGCCCTGAAGAGGGGAGTGCCAGATGTCTCTTAAACGAGGCATGCTAAGTAAAATGGGCACAAGCTGATGGCTGAAGAAAAGAGTAACAAATTGTTTCATGCATTTAAGTATCTAAAGAGTACTTTGCTGTCCGTCAGCTCTAATAGCTGGAGACTTCAGAATTCCACAGAGCTCAGGAAATTGCATTATTTCATCCAAGTCATTAGGGTGGCCCCAAGCACCAAGCCACTTAGGAACTGCCCAGATGAGCCAATTCACTTTTCTTTTCCCAGATGAGTCATGAGTCTCCAGTTGATAACAGCCCAGGACTCAATTAGCACCAGCCTCTCCTCTGGTGGGGCAGGGGTGGGGGTGGGGGCGTATGCTGTAGAAGGAAAGTAGCTCTGCTTGGGAGAGCAGCCGGGGCTCTGTCCTGGGGGAGTGGAGTGAGGCGAGTTTGGCAAAGAAGTGGATGCTGCAGAAAAACAAGCAGATGGGCGACGTGCCGTGAAGAAGATTCAGAAGTCTGAATTTTCCACACTCCAGGGATGTCAGTGTTTATAAATTCCTTCATCTCATGAACATAAAAAGACTCTTCTGTTTTGAACATGTTAAGTAATTAGGAGCCTGGAAGGCAGAAGCCCCAGGAAACCTGGTAGAGCACATTAAGGAACCAGCTTGCTGTAAGACTGCTCTTTTCCCTCTCTGTGCAGAGTGGTAGCAAAGAACAAATGAGTTTCTCTTATGGGCCCAAATCAGAACATCTTATCTGACTTTGTAGCCCCATTGTCTGCACTGCAACTGACACATAGTCACTCAATAAATAAATGTATGTGTATGGATGAAGAAAGGAATGAAATAATCTTGCCAACTTTAAGAAATACATCTAGGTTCCTCCCTTGCTTCATTCTTTCTTCTATCTACTCGTTCAACAATCATTAAGCAGATGGCTGCCAGTCCCTGTACTGCACCAGGGTATACAACAACACCTTAGATGTGGATCCTGCCCTCAGGAGGGTCACTACCTAGTAGACAGAGGCAAGACATGAACATGCCTGAGTACTCATGCTACTGGGAGCCTGGAGGAAGAAACAGAGAAGCCCAGGGCCCTGGTAACCCTACAGGCACCTCTGTGTGCAGAATAACCCTTCTGGGTATGAGGTGTCTCTTTCTCAGTCAGCTGCAGCCCTGAGCTAGGGCTCACCAGTGGCCAGGAAGCAGGGGCTGAATTACCATCCCACCCGCCTCGGTCCAGGGCACCGCTGTCCTGAGTGGCCCTGGTCAGCAATTCTTCCTGAGGGAGAACACATCACACAAGGCTTCTTAGAGACACTGGGGCAGGAACCGGCTCTGGGAGAAGCAGGCCCCCAGGCGCAGGGAGGGCCTTTGTGGCAGACAGAATCTCAGGAGAAATGCCAGGAGCAACAGACCAACCTGGGCTCCAATCCCATATCGCCATTTCCAGCTCTGTGTGCAGGCGCACGTGACTGACCCTCTCTGAGCCTTTTTGTTCCCTGTGAAGTGATAACAATAATGTAGCAACCTAGTGGCATTGTTTTGAAGATTGTCTGAGTTAATGCACATGAAGTGCTCTGCACAGGACCTGATAACACACAGTATTATGCTAAATTTGGGAAGAGAATAGAAAGAGGAATTATAAATCGAGCCTATCACCAAGAAGCTTAATGTCCAGTAGTTCAGATAAAACACACAAAAATTACACTCCAGGTAGAATGTGACTATTCCACCAAGGAAACGAATGATTTAGACTCCCGTAATATTGCTTATCTTCTCAGCAGGTGTGATGGATAACTTTGTGTGTCAACTTGGCTAGATTATGATGACCAGTTGTTTGGTCACACACCAGTCTAGATGTTGCTGTGAAGGTATTTTTTAGATGAGATTAACACTTAAATCAGTAGATTTTGAGTAAAGCCTATTATCCTCCATCCTGTGGGTGGGCCTCATCCAATCAGATGAAAGTCTTTCAAGAGAAACACTGAGGTTCCCCAAAGTAGAAGAAATTCTCCAGACTGTGACATAGAAACCTGGACTGAGTTTCCAGCCTGTCGCCCTGCAGAATTTGCACTCAAGACTATACCATCAACTTTTACCAGAATTTCCAGCCCACCAGTCTATCCTATGGTTTTCAAACTGGGCAATCCTCTCATTCTCATGAAACAATTTCTTAAAATAAACTTGTGTGTGTGTGTGTGTGCACGTGTGCGTGCGTACGTGTGTATTCTACTGGTTCTGTTTCTCTGGAAAACCCTGACTAATATAGAAGGGTTTGGGAAGGTTTTCAGAAATTATAACATGTGACATAAATTTATGGGGAATGCTATCTATACCCAAGGGGAAAGGTCAGGTTAGTAACTGTTCTCTCTGGGGACACAGATTCACAGCATTTTTGAATGGGGGTGTGAGATGGATAATTACCAAACAAACAATCTATCTCACAGTTTGCAAGTTTCTGATTTGTGGTCCCCTCAGTCTCAGTGCATTGCATCAATGCAGGACTTCCTGAGACTCTACAATTTCATACAAATCTCTCAAGGAATTCACTTCACTGACAAGAGTAGGTAAAACTATTTATTACCGTTTGGCAGTTGGCAGGAGCTGTGAGACATTTTTATGCATGTTTTATGCCCTCTTTCCAACTAGATTATAAACTGTCCCAGATACTCTCAGCACATAGCCTGCCATTCTAAATATAATAGGTGCTCAATAAACATTGATCAAATTTAATTGAGTCGATTATGTCTTCCCATGGAGCTCAGATTGCTCCATTAGAGCATATAGTCAGCCCTCCATATTCACAGGCTCTGTATCTGCAAATTCAACCAACTGGGAACCAAAAATATTCCTCCCAAAAGTTACATTGTTGCTCACATGTACTTTGTAGTTAGGCCTACTATGGCTGCGTCTATACTGAACATATACAAACCTTTTTTTTTTCTTGTCATTACTCCCTAAACAATACAATATAACACCTATTTGCACAGCATTTACATTGTGTTGGGTATTATAAATAACCTAGAGATGATTTAAAGTATATGGGAGGATGTGTAAGTTATATGGAAATACAATGTCATTTTATATAAGGGACTTTGGTCCCTTATATCCATGGATTTTGGTATCTGTGGAGGTCCTGGAATCAATCTCCCACAGATACCAAGGGATGACTGCATTAAACATCGGCAAAATTGCAGCATTCTGGGCAGACCCAGGGGGATGGGAGATCACTTAGAAATTTCTCTTACCCCTCTTTCTTCCCTTCTCTCCATCCATACACATTACTAAATCCCACCCCTGTTCGCCTTTGCACTTGGCCTCATGCCCAGCATTTAGTCAACAATTACCCAGGACCAATGGGACATAGAGCTTGATGGCTGGTGGGAGGAGAAAGAAACAGAACTCCAGCCTCTTGGTTTTTGGCCTCTGATTCTCGTGGTCGCTTTCTCCACCCTACCTCTGCTTTCTGCCACCACAGGCATAACCCCAACTCTATCTTCACCATTAACCATGTCGTCTCCAAATTCTCTATTTCAAACATCCTGCTTATTATCGGCCACCACCTCCTCACCTCCTGATTCACTCAGTAAACATCTTTTTTCAGTAAATAAAACAAATGTATTATAATGCAATACTTTATAATTTTGAGGTAAGTATTGTGTTCTATTGTGAGAAAATTGATTATATAGTGTTAAAATCATCCAGCAAAGATTTATTTGTCTGGATCAGTCATGGGGGCAGTAACTGCTGCCACAACTTTGAGGACTGGGTAGTGTTAGAGAAAAGAGTGACAGTGATGCCTCAACACTGACCAGGAAGGTCACACAGGAACTAGGTGAGGAGAGGACTCTGGGGGAGCCCCTGGTGCTCAGAGCTAGGAGGTACCTAGAGCTCATCTGGTAGACAGATGTCATCATTTTCAGCTGAGGAAAAAGAAACTTAGATTGGCTCAGCGACCCACCCAAGGAGGCAGAATTGCGACCTGAGCTTGAGTCTCTACATTTTCACTCAAGTTGTTCTTTTATTTGCAAAGTGCCTTTTAGATTCTTGAACTCCATTTTACACACACACACAACTGGTTCTAATTGATCTAAAAGTAATTCCGTGCTCATTGCCAGAGATTGGTTAAAAAAGTTAGGCCCAAGCCAATCAGCACAAGGCACTCAACCAGTCACAGGTATTGGTTTACACACGGGCATGTAATGACATCTCAGGTCAATGAGATGTGATTATCAAGGGATTCTGGGGAAGTTCCCTCACTCTTCACAAAGGACCTCAGGAACAGATATTAGATATTGTGCCGTGTGGCTGTGAGGTCCACAATCCTTATCGCCATCATGATACCAACCTGAGGATGAGTCTGACATATTGGAGGAGGGCAAAGCCAAGAGAATCTCAGAGAAATGGAACGAGAGCCCTGATTGACTCATGTCTAGTCTTGCCATCCTGTGGCCTTTTTCAATAACATGAGTTACTTAATCTCTATATTTTTCAAGACATTTTCAGTTGGGTGTTCTACAACTTGAAGCTGAAAATATTCTGATAGAGAGGCTCAGTTGCCTCATCAGCAAAATGGGTATAATAATAACTATTTCATGAAATTGTTATAAATTAAATAATGTATATAAAGTGTTTAGTACAATGTCTGTTACATCATAAACTCAAATCAAATATTATATGACTCCTATTGCCAGGAATTTTAGCAAAATGAAAAAAATCAATAATGGAGTTAAATACACTTGACAATCTAACAGTGAAATGTGTACTTTCCCAAATATAAAATTGTATGGGGGCATCAGGAGGGAAGTGCCCATAATTCGTGATGAAAATGTAAATTGTTACTTTCACATTTCTCTCTCTTTTTTTTTTAGTACCTCTTTATCAACCTCTTCTTATTTCTCCCACCCTTCAGGCCCTGGCCACCACTTTCTTACTCTCTGTTTCTATGAGTTAAATTTTTTTTTTAAGTGCTTGCTAAATTAAAAACACTGGAGGCAGACTTTAAAGTATGCAGATAAACCTCTTTCAGGGAAAATCCCGGGAGACGGCGATTTGTCTGCTCTGTCTGCACTGAGGCCTGATGGGAGAGGTGCAATGAGTGTTCATGCTCCTCTGACTGCTGCTTCTTTGTTTGCTATAGTTGTGTGGGTCTTGTGGACACCAGCCCCCCTGGGTTTTGGAGCTGGGTGTTTGGGGAGGCTGTCTGTCCCTCTGATGACAGTCTGAAAAGTTGGGGCTATCGATTGTGGGGTCCAAACCCTTTATTCCTCAGAGAGAAGCTGGGAGTTGTGAGTTCCCTTCCGATTGTATGATGTTGTACCGGGGGTAGGCTGTCTCAGCCTTTCCTGCCTGTTTTGATGTGGGTATTTTCTCATTCATCCAATGTGTAGGAGTTGCTCAGCTACTTTCTGGATCTCTTTTAGAGGGAATTGTTCCATGTGTAGTTGTACATTTAGTGTGTCCATGGGGGGAGGGGTGCTCAGAGCCTCCTGTGTTGCCATCTTGGTCACCTCAGATTCCCCTTACAGGCTTTCTTTGACTTTTCATTAAAATAGGAGGCTGGGTATCCTGTATGCAGATGGAGATGGATAAGCGAAAGCTTCACTTTAATTTCTTTTAATTGAGTTACACATTGAGAAAGAAGACTAGAAAATTGGATGGGAGTAAAAAAAAGAAAGAAAGAAATGATCCCTGTCCAATTCCATCAAGACCTGAAATTAATTGAAATATTACATCTTGCCAATAGACGTTGAGCCTGCCCCCTTTCAGCTCCGCCCCTTCCTGGCTCCGTTTCCTTCCCGACCGTCCTCACCGCCAATATTGCTGTAAAATCCCCTAGATTTATTCACTCATGGTGCACAGTATACACAGGCTTCTCTTATAGGATCCTTAACATCTTAAATCATAGATTTGACTCAATTTGAGGACAGAGTACAGAGTACGTGACTACAGAGGGGTTTATCTAAACACTAAGGTAACAAAAGTTATCATGATTATAGAAAGTTTAGATAGAAGGAAAACTATAGGCTCTATCACTTTCTTCAGTGTTTCTATTNTAATAATGAAAAAATTCTAAATATAAATATAAAAATTCTAGAAGGAGAGATCCAAGATGGCAAAGTAGGTAAACACTGTGCCTGCTTTTTTCCATGAGCATATTAAAATTACAACTAAATTATAAAACAACCAACCTGGAGAACCATATAAAGTCTAACCGAACAGAAGTCCTACAGTTAAAAATATAAAGAAGCCATGACGAGACTGATAGGAGGGGCAGTGACGCAGAACAGGCCCCACATCTGTGTGTGGCAGTTGAGAATCAGGAGGAATATCTCAGCTGCTTTGGTTCCCCCTGGAGGTGGGAGGGACCCCACCTTCCACACGAGGCTCCCCAGCCTGGAGTACTGGTGCTGAAAAGAGGAGCTCCCATAACATCTGGCTGTGAAAAACAGTGAGGATTCTGACCATCCCAGTGGGCCAGAAGGCTGCAGGAAACCCAGACAGCCCTTGCACAGACTCACTTGCTCACAGGCACTCACCTTGGACTCCAGCGGAGGGACAGTGACTTGGGGAGCCTTAGAGACATATGGTGAAGCAGACTGAGGTGTGTGGCTTTGCAGGGAGGACTGGAGGACAGTCAGCATTTTCCTGGTGAGGGATCAACCTTCCTGCAGCAGGTAGGCAGGTGCCATCTTTCCTGTGTTGGGCCCACCCCCTACAGCCAAATCTGAATCTGATTGGTCTGTTGAGCTCCACTGCTCTGAACTGCTGACTTACTAGGACCCTGCCCCACCCAACTCACACCGCTGGAGGTACTTTTTCCCTGAGCAGCCAGCCACACCCACCTGCATTGCACTTTTTCTTAAAAAACGATCAGAGCCCTTCAGTCTCTAGGTGGGCAGTGACTGGCCTTGGTATGCTCTGAGACTTTTGCTGAGTAGCTTCAGGCTCAGCACTGTCACCAAACCAGAATTCACATTATCCTGGTGATCACAATTCTTCCTACTCTAATGACTCCCTGAGACCCAGCCTTACCCAACTTGCATATTGCACAAGGCATTATAAGTGGCTGAACCTTAAGGGAGCTGGCACGTGGCAGCCGGCCTCAGGGTGTCCTGGCTAGATACTGGTGGCAGCTGTCCTCAGTTCACACCATGGCCTCTCCCACGTGGAACAGCAAAAAGAAAAAAGAATCCAAATAAAATCAGGGTAGTTTAAAGACCTGGGACAACATCAAGCATCACAACATTCACATCATAGGGGTACCAGAAGAAGAAGAGAGGAAGCAAAGGATTGAGAACCTATTTGAAGAAATAATAACAGAAAACTTTCCTAACCTGGAGAAGAAAATAGACATACAAGTCCAGCAAGAGCAGAGAGTCCCAAGCAAAGTGAACAGGAGCACACCAAGACACATTATAATTAAAATGGCAAAGGTTAAAGATAAAGAGAATCCTAAAAGCAGCAAGAGAAAGGCAACTAGTTACTTACAAGGTAGGCCCATAATACTGTCAGATGATTTCTCAACAGAAACTTTGCAGGCCAGAAAATATTGGCATGAAATATTCAAGGTGATGAAAAGCAGTGACAGATAACCAAGATTACTCCAACTAGCAGGGCTATCATTTAACATTAAGGGAGAGATAAAGAGCTTCCAGACAAGAAAAATTTAACAGAGTTCATCACCACCAAACCAGCATTACAAGAAATATTAAAGGGAGTTCTTTAAGAAGAAGGGGAAATTTAAAATAAAATGTAAAAAAAAGATGAATAATAAAATAGCAATAACCTTGTATCTATCAATAATCACTTTAAATGTAAATGGATTAAATACTCCAATCAAAAGTCAAGGTGGCTGAGTGGATAAGAAAACAAGATCCTTACATATGCTGCCTACAAGAAATCCACTTCAGATTGAAAGACACACACAGACAGAGATGGAAATAGATGGAAAAAATATTTCATGAAAATGGAAAAAAAAAAAAAGAAAAGCTGGATTAGCAACACTTNTTATAAGAAAAAAATAAAACCATTTTATGTTTTGGACACATGAGTTTAGACTCCTGAATAAACTGGTTATGTACAGAAATTAAAATGGATAAAACACTGGTCTTGAATCATAATACATCCAAATGTAACTCACACCTCCTCCCTTTAATCAGTCCTGTCCTTGTGGTTGACCAACCAGCATAGAAATGTCGAGGGACCCCTCCAGTCATTGTGCTGACAGAAGGACAACCAACTTTCTCCAGGAAGTTCTAAGAGAGTGAAGTAAAAAAATCAACATCAACTGACCTCTGCTAATGTGCTCAGCAGGGTCTTCCACTGCCAGGTCACCCTGATCAGGAGTAGTTGGTCAGTGAGCAGATGCCAAAGCTGAGCTTCTGTCCATGCTGTGACACAATCCCCATGACCCCACTTTCATGAGGCCACTATCTTGTTCCAATTCTATTATTTGGAAGGAAGGAGGAAAGAGGAAGGAAGAATGGAAGGAAGGAAGGAATGAAGGTAGGGAGGGAGAGAGAGAGGGATGGAGAAAGGGATGAAAGAAGGGATGGAGGGAGAGAGAAAAGGAAAGAAAGAAACAAGGAAGGAAAGAAGGAGGAGATTCTATCCAGCAATAGTCAGAATATGGTTTAATTTGCCTTGGGTCTCCTTATCTAAATTTGAGTGAGGTGGTTGACAAAAGTATTGACATATTTCCTGGTTGTAATTATAATTGCAATGAAGACATTGAGTGGGATGGGGGACGGAATGTACATGGTAAAATCTAGTCATATTTGCAGGCTGAATCCTGGAAGAGGAGTACTTGTGTTCAAGCCCCAGAAATCTTATCCATTAGCTATGCTTATATGACCTTGGGAAAATTATGTTCTTTCTCTAAGCTTCAATTTCCTTATCATTGAGTTTTGTGAGGCTTAGAAAAGTAATTACATTTAAAGCCCTTAGCACATAACAATTAATAAATGTTGGATGTTGTTATCATAATAATTATAATAATTACAATCTTTAAAAGTATAAGGGCACAGAGTGGGGGTGAAAGTGAGAATGGAGGGAAGGGAAGAGTTGGCTGCTGTTAGCACTAAGTAAGCAACCAATACTGAGAGTTGAATGAAGATAAACCAACAGCTAAAGTCAGACTGAGAAACTCAAACTGAGTCCTCCCACAAGAGGTCCTAGAGTTGATGGAGGGCAAAGGTATTGTCTAGCATGACCCAGGACTGGGGTATCAGAAGTAGGTAGACCAAGAAATGCCTGGTGAACACTTACAGCTGCATTTTCACTGGCTCCAAAGAACATAGAGACATACCTAGGCCAAGAAAATTTAGCCTGGCCTGAAGCTCTGACACCTGCCATGGGGCTCTGGAAACAGCTTGAGGACAGACAGTGTGGCCATGCAAGAGGCCATCAGTAGATGATTGGATAAAGAAGATGTTGTACATATATACAATGGAATATTACTCAGCCATAAAAAAGAATGAAATCTTACCATTTGCGATGACAAGGCTGTATCTAGAGGATATTATGCTAAGTGAAATAAGTCAGACAGAGAAAGACAAATGCCATATGATTTCACTTATATGTGGAATCTAAAAGCAAAATAAATAAATGAAGAAAACAAACGAATGCNAAATAATAACATACCAGAAAAAATGCTCTCAAGAGGTGAGTTCTCCTGGGGTGGTTATGGTGCAGAATGCAGCCTGGAGCTAATTGGAGCTACGGTATCCCAGCCACTCCCTGAAGAGCCTCCACCACATGAGCAAGGACATCTCTAAATAAGGGTTATAATTATTATCATAAGGATACTAATATTAATACAGGTCTCTGTTTTTATTTTTAGCATATATACGTACTTGTAGATGATTTGTCATTCTTAAAAGTCACTCAGCCATTATTTAAGAGCCTATAGCTGTAGCCCCTTTGATAACCATGTATCAAAAGCCACCAGTAAGTACACGCAATACTTAATAATCCAGCATGGCTAGTAAAAAATGACACTTTTGGCTGCCACAATAAAGAAAACTCTCCATAGGTCAGCTTCCTGGAGGACTACTACAGACAGTCACTCATTACAAGTCCAATCTCAACCACAAGCCTGGTTTCCTTCTTGTCACCACACTCTCAGCCACATCCTCTGGTTATCACTGTTTTCACTTCTGGTCGCTGAGGTCAGCAGTAGCAACTAAGGATCCGTTGAGTGAAAGACACTCTTCTGGGAATCCTGGCAATACACAAAAGAAGCCATCAGCACCTCACACTCCCACGGTCACCCCTGTGCTCTTGGGGAGATCCTGGTGAAGGGAGAGGCAGGTTATGCTGTGAAGGATGTGCTAGACCCCGTCTCAGTCCCACACAGGCCTCATTTGTGTGGAGTGTCTGCTCCTTTCATCAGGAATTTCAGATGAAAGGAAAGGACACATTACGACAAGCTGTCACCTCCTAGAAGTCTGGGTGAGTACAGCAGAGCACATTGGAGTCCCTTCCTCACCCAGAAAGGCCACGTGCACAGAAGTTGGTGTTAGGAAATTTCCTTCTGAAGTGGAACGAGGGTCAGCCGAGGAAGACTGCAGCCCACTTCTGAGCACACGCTCCCAAAGCCCATTTTTCCCAGATCTAGGATGAAAAGCACCTGATCAGAAGGACAAGATGTTCTTTAAAAATAAAAAAAGTCAACCAGTCAACTCTGACTGCAGCTTTTACTTCCTAAGAATGAAAGGTAGGCACTAAAGTCCCGTTTTGGATGTTATTCAGGCGCAATCACCGGAAGCCTGGGGTTCAGCCGGCATACGAATCTTAGGTCCTCTTCTGAATGGTGCCCAGGGCTGTGGGCTGCCCGGAATAGTGAGTGTGAGGGCTGACCATGTTTGCAGAAAGCTCCTCCCAAACTCAATGAGCAGAAATAGATCTAGTTTTACTAGACAGATCCCTAGCCTCAGGCCTCAGCTTGATGCTGATTAACAGCTTTCTACATTACCAGGATGGGAGAGAAAGGCCCTTCAGGGTAGTCAGTACAAAAGGGTGAATATGGGGAACTCTGAGTGTGTTAACAAAGAGGCAGAGGCAAGGGGCTGGTGAGTCAG
>NW_017731498.1:2403480-2407410 GCF_001890085.2 Hipposideros armiger
GAATGAGCAAATGAAGAAAACATATTGTTTTGCTATAATGTTGGTTAAGGAGGTGTGTGTGTGTGTGTGTGTGTGTGTGTGTGTGTGTGTGTGTGTGTGTGTGTATTTGGACGGGGGTCAGAGTACAGGAAAAAGGCTAATTGTTGGGTGGTTACAGTTCAATGAAAAGGACCCTCCTCTCTGAACCTCCTTTAAGAAAATGAAATTTGAGGAGAGCAGTAAGTGGGAGGAATGAAACTGCTTTTTTGTGAATAAGCTGTTCTATTTCTTGATCCAAATGCTAAAAATGCAATTCCAACCTCAGGAAAGGGCAGAAATCTACCACAAGCAGGGTACTCATATGCAGATTCAAGTTTGCCTTTGCCCAGGGTTTGGCTGAACTCAATGATACTTGGACAGTGGGTTGCCAGGGCCTGAAAGCCCAGTCGGTTTATCTACCATCCAAATCCAGCATTTGGTGGCAAACAGAGGAAGGTGCTTCACTGCAAAATGCCCACAAAGTGACTCCCCGGTATTACTGAGAAAAGATGAAAGTTCCTGGTGATGAAAAAATACAGAAAAAGAGAAATCATGAATTTTTCCTTCTCTCCACTTGTCTGCCCAACTACATGATGTTTTTCCTTACAATCATCCTCCAGTGGGTCCCACAACACACCTTCCTGACAGAGAAATACTAAACCAGAAAGCCAGGAGATCAGCTAGTCCAGGTTCTTGATTAAAGATGAGGCAATTAAGGACCAGGAAGCAAAGGTCACTCACACAAGTTAGTAGCAGATCCAGGCCTAGAATTCCACTATGTCCATCAAGAAAGCTTTCTACAATGTGCCCTGTCATTAGTCAACTTTGAGCTCCTACAGAGAGAAGCTGCTATGTTCATCTCATGAGCACAGTATCTGGTATATAATAGATTTCAAGAGATATCTGAAGAGGAAGAAGGATCCAAGATGGCGAAGTACATAAATGCTGTGCTTCTCTCCTCCTGTGACCAAATTAAAATTACAGAACAATCAAGCTGGAGAACCATTTGAAGTCTAGCTGGACAGAAGTTTTATATTTAAGGATATAAAGAAGAAGCCACATCAAGTCTGGTAGGAGGGGCAGAGATGTGGAATTGGCTGTTCCCACACCTGCTTCTGGTGGTTGAGAATTGGGAGGGATATCTCAGCTGCAGACGTCCTCCACTCCCAGAGGAGCAAGAAACCATAGCCGCATACCAGGCTCCCTAGCCCCAAGCTGGGCTCCCCAGCCTGGAGTACCGGTGCCAGGAAGAGGAGCCCCCACAACATCAGACTGTGAAAAACAGTGGGGAGTCCCACCACCCAGGTGAGAGAGAAGGCTGTGGGAAACACAGATGTCTTCTTAAAGGGCTGGCACACAGAAACACTCGCTCACAGGCAGTCACCTGGGGCTCCAGCAGAGGGACAGTGACTCGAGGGNCCCCAGTTGGCCTCCTGCCTTGGGGCCTGGCTGCTGGCTGGAGCAGGCCCAGAGAGCCCTCATTCAGGGCCACAGTGACAAGGGAGGTGGGGACCCTCTCAACTCTGTTTCCTGGCTTGGGAGGGTAAATAGTATAATATTTTGATACTTATTTTAAAAATGTGTGTAGTGGACTCTGAACAACTCTCTGGGTTCCCACCACTTCCTTGGATAAGTTTCTTAAGCAATTACTAGCTCAGGTTTTTCATCTTTAAAAAAAAAGGATAATGTTGTCTGTCTCCTGAGGCTGTGTGAGGATTGAATGAATTAACCTTTGTAGAGGCTGAGAACAATGTCTGGCATATTGTAAGTGTTACATAGGTTAGCTATTATTTTTCTTATTTCAGGAAAGATAAAAGAGGTTCCACACCTCCTTTTTGGCTTTATTTTGTCCCTAGAAAGAGTTAACATTTAATAAGAGAACTTTCACCCTCTGATCCACCTGCATATCTAAAATTTTTAGCACAAATATTTTCAATCTGTACAAACATCTCTGGCTTTAGGGCCAGTGTCTGAAGCTGTTACAATCTGGCTGATGAATAAACTAACAAGTGAAAGCTGAGTTACTGAAATCAAATAGTCAACTCATAGCCTGAGGGAAAGGAGAGGACAGAGCATTGCTCTTTCAAGAGAGGAGAGCAATAAAAGGAATCCAATCTGACTGGGGGAAAACAATACCGAGCATTTTGTACTTGCCTGGAAGAGAAATGTTTCTATCTTCTTGACAGAAAGAGAGAGAGAGATTGAGAGGGTGAGGGAGAGACCCTTAGAGCAGGGAACCAAAGGAAAAAGACACATTTTACACATAGACATACCAAAGCAGCAAATAGTTATCCCACTTTGGTTAGCATGGAAGCTGTCAGGTAGCTTCCCCAGAGACAAGGAAACTTAAAACTACAAAACACAAAGTTGCTTGAAGAGAGACTGGTACATCCTGCCTCAAGCCTAGAGAGTCAGTGAGGAGAAATCATCAAGTCCTGGTACCCTGGTGTCTACCAGGTGGTGGCAAGAGCTGTGCACATTAGAATCTGGGCTGCGCTGGAGAGGGAAAGTGAGTTTGGTTTGGTTTGGTTTTCCTTGAGCTCTGAAACCTTAATATTATGGAATAGAATAGAGTAAGGCAAATCCATGGTCCGTTATGTCCTAAGCCAGAACCCTGGGAACTGGGGAAGGCGACACGAAGGCCAGGGTGAAGAGCCTTCCCTCCCTCTCTTAGAGGATGGGTCTGGATCTGGGGCACTCCACTGTGAGAATAGCTCTGCCTTTTCTAAATTAGGCTGGATTCCTAACCATTACCAGTCCAAAAGTCCATGTGCCCGACACTTCAAAAGGCCAAACTCAACAGGCCAAACTCAACACATCAGGGTTTGGAGTAAAGACAGGCTTATTGATTGAGAAGGTGCCAAATCGAGAAGATGAGGGCTCTAGCAATTTCTCAAGTCCATCTTAAGAAAGTGCTGAGTTCAGGTTTCTTTTATCCAGAGAAGGGGAAATTGGAGGGACAAAAGGTGATTGACAACCACAGACATCTGGGCATCAGCAAGGGCTCCAGGAAAACTGCAAAATCTATAAATCTTTTTGCTCCCAGTCTGCTGACCCTGGGCTGATCTGAGTCCAGTTTTAAGGATCCTGCAAATCTTTGATAAACAATCATTATTTTTGTACACATTTCCCTGGAGGGAGGTGTCTTCCGGCAAGGAGCTGTTCTTTTAAAAAGCCTCAAGTAGAATTCCTATAATGATTACCATGTGTATGGTAGGATCTATTAGTCTGAAGGCCATGGGAATGAACAATGCAGGCTGGAATAAGATGCAGTCAGAGACAGTAAGCATTTCAGTCTGTTATATAACTATCAAGTATAATCTGTAATTATAGAATTCCAGGGAAGTAACTAAATGAATTCAAGATCTCAACCATCTTCTCTAGAACTTCTGATTTTTTTTTTTCCCCATTGCTTTCCTTAGAAACCTGCCTTGGTGTCCAGCTTGGGAAGTGGACAAAATCCTTGACTTTGAAATCTTGCTGATTAGCTTTGGAACAGAAAAGGGATTGACCTTGTGCCACTCAGTGCCACAACTCTGGTTCCACCAAAGCACCAGCTGTTATTCCCCTTTTGTTATTTACTGACCTTGAGGGCAGGTGATAGAAGGAATAAAAATCCAGCTCAAGAGAAGGGGACACTGAGGCCAACATCCTCTGCCTGGAATGTTCTTCTCCCTGCTCTTTGCATGTCTGGTTTCTTCTCATCTTTTAGCTCTCAGTTTAAATATCACCTGTCCAGAGTAGCCTTTCCAATCACCCATCTACTGTAGATACCCCTATGACAGATGGTGGCTGGGTCACATCCCCAGATGTGGTCAAACACTATCCTGGATGTTTCTCTGAGTGTGTTTTTGGATGAGAGTTACATTTAAATTGTGGACTTTGAGTAAAGCAGATTCCTTCCCTAATGTG
>NW_017731498.1:2407505-2411120 GCF_001890085.2 Hipposideros armiger
AACTTGGGTCAGTGAAGCAACATCCTCCACAACTAGATTGAAGAACAAAACGACAGCAACTTGTCTGTTCCCCTACCCCCAATTCCCCAGCACTGTTCCCATCCTCCCAATTCCCCAATAAAAATCTTTAAAAAAAAAAAAAAAGATAGAAACAAGAGTCCTGGAGCAATTTCCAATATATCCAAAAAGCTAATGGAAACTCTAACGCTCACTTGGGCCTCCCAAGAAAAAAACGTCAGTCATCTCATTAAACAAGTGAGGTTAATGGTATATCACTATCTCTATGAATATTCTTTGAGCTAATCACTTCCACAAGTTGAGCACCAAGTCAGTTTTCCTGTGTGATCCAAGTTTCACCAAGCCCAACTTCTACCTATTAACGTAGGACCGCAATCTTGCATATGTATAAAGGGCCCCCTAAATACATATTTCCAGGAGCCCAGATGGTGTCTCACAGAGGTTCAAGTCCCATTAGCCATTTCTAGTCTCTCCATCTTCTCTGAAGGACTAATTTAGTAGAAAAGTTCCTTTAGCTGAAACCCTGCAGTTGACAAGTGTAATCAAGCAGGTATTCTAGGTTGCTGCTTCTCAGTCCAGTAGGTCAGCAATGGCTGCACCACCTGGGAGCTTGTTAGAATGACAGGATCTAGGATCCACTTTGCCCTACTGAGCCAGCACCTGCACTGACCCTGCACCCAGGTGATTCTTTTGCACATTATAGTTGGAGATACTCTGCTCTAGACACTACTTTAAGTGCAGTTTTCTTGCTGCAGGTGAGAGGGGGAGGGTCTACATGCCTCAGTGGCTCCACCTGAATCCTGATGTAGAAAAGGAACCACCCCAGTTGGCCTCCTGCCTTGGGGCCTGGCTGCTGGCTGGAGCAGGCCCAGAGAGCCCTCATTCAGGGCCACAGTGACAAGGGAGGTGGGGACCCTCTCAACTCTGTTTCCTGGCTTGGGAGGGTAAATAGTATAATATTTNAGTTGGAGACATACAGGAAGAAACTGAGTTATGTGTCTTGGAACGAGTATGAGAGGCACAGTCACCATTTTCCCTGTGTGGGGTCCTTCTCCCATGAAGCTGGCAGGAGGGTGCCATCTTTCTTGTGTTGAGCCCTACCCCAACACAGCCAAATCTGACTCTGAACTGGCCTGGTGAGCTCCACTCACACCACCTTGGTGACTCCTTGGGACCCCACCTGACCCAACTTGCCCAACACCAGAGGCACCTTCTTGGCCAGAAGCCAGCCTTACCCACATTGCACTCTTTCAAGGACAACTCTCAGAGGTCTGTAGGCCCCAAGAGGATGGCAGATGGCTTCAATGTGCTCTGAGACTTGCGCTGAGAAGCTCCAGGCTTAGCACAGGCACCAAATCAGAATCGACATTAACCTGGTGACCACTAGTTGTCCAACCCTGGTGACACCCTGAGACTCCACCACACCCAACTCAATATCACCCAAGAGATTATCAGCAGCTGAACCTTATGGGAGCTGGCAGGTGGCAACAGGCCTTGGTGTGTCCTGAACTTTGTGCACAGCTACCCCAAGCCCAGTACTGGTGGTAGCCAGCCTCAGTTCACAGTGTGGCCTTTCCCACATGCTTCCAGGTCCAATACAGAGAGCATCCAACCACAAATCGCTTTGTGGCTCCTACCAAGTAGTTCTCAGCCAATCACAGGCAGTAGCTGACCTGGGCCTTCACTGGAGCCCATCCCAAGAGTCCCCAGAACCAATATACCTGGAGGTCAGCTTCAGATCACAGCAGAGCAACACCCAATTAACCTCACAAGAAGCTCACCCAAAGGGTGGTCTCAACAGGCACCAGAGCCCATTGGGGCAAATCCTGCACCAAGGGGGTAAGCCCTGACTCAGCAGCCTGTAAGCTGTGGACATGGCCAAACCCCACAGCCAGTCAGCCTGAGGTCAACCCCACCCACTGGTGTATGTCTCATATATGCTTTCTCAAGAAGCTACCAATTAAAAGAGTAAGTATAAAAAGAAGGGAAAGAATGAATATAGGAAGGAATAACAAGACAGTGGGTCCAGAAAACTAGCAATCCACACAGGAGAGCAGTCAGGAGGAATGCCAGGAGGCCAGCAGTGGAGCCACCTGGAGAGGGTAGGACCACACCATTTTCCAGCAGGAAGCATGAGGGCTCCGGAGAGATGAAAGGAACAGATAAATTGTCTAATGCCTTTGGTCATGTTCTACAGATTATTTGGACTCTATAGGAAGGATTGAGGAGTTTTACAAAAGATTAAAAGTGAGACAAATATTAACTTCTAGACAATGTAAATATTGTATAAGAAAGGGAAAGTAATTGTTGGATCAGCAGTGGACATTTCCATAGTGCTAATAATGAAAAAATTCTAAATATAAATNAGTGACATGCACTGGGTAAAAAGAAACAGCAGGCTATTCAGGGACACTAACTCTGAACTGACGTTAATTCTAAGAGTCCCAAAATGTCACTGTGGTCCCCCAGTCAGAGTGGGGGCTGATGGAGATCAGGTAATCAATGGAGTTTTAGCTCAGGTCCATTTCACAGTGGGTCCTGTGGGTCCCCAAATCCATCCTGTGGTTATTTCCCCATTTCCAGAATGCATAATTGGGACAGGCATACACAGCAGCTGGCAGAATTCCCACGGGTGGGATTCAGGACTGCAATCTTGGTCTGTTTGACTCCAGAGCCTATGTTCTCTATTTTGCCAAATGTCGTACAGGCACAAGATCAAATTACTAACAACAGGCCCCAGCAGCCCTGGAATTTATTCCTAATTTTCACATAATGAAGTTATGACTAGTGATCTGGTTTCTCAGTACAGGGCAGATTAGAAGCAGCAAATTAGAAAGGGATACAAATTAAACAGAGCCATACTGATGACAGCTGTGAGGAATAAACACTGATAACCCTCAGTGAAAAAATCTACAGAAAGGAGACAGGAGCCCTTCCTGCAAAGAGGGGAGCAGCCTGTTGGGATGGGGCAAAGATGCTCCCCACACTGTGGCTCCAAAGCTATCCCTTTATCAGCCATTTCTCAAAGTTGTGGGCTTCAGAATCAGCTGACAGGCGTGTTACAATACAGATTTCTGGGTTCTGCCCCCAGAGTTTCAGATTTAGTGGGTCTAGAGTGGGGCCTGAAAATGTGCATTTCTAACAAGTTCCAGGGGTGCTGATGCTGCTGGTCCACAGACACACTTTGAGAATTGCTGGCCTATATTCTAGCCCAAAGCACTACCATGTATTTTCACTAATGACCCTGAATCTTTAAGAAAATCTTTAAGAAAAGAACGATTATGCTGGATTCCTGTGTTATAAAGCAGATGTATACAGTGCATTTAAAGTAGTGTTGGTCAAAACAAGTTAGAATAACAGCTTTTTTGTCTTTTAAAGAAGTAACGTTTGGAAATTGGAAAAATTCATCCATCAGGAACCCTGCTTACAGACCACCTGAGGAGGGGAAAGGCCTTCATTAATTTCCTTATCTAGCCTCCCCCCACAATGTCTCTTTCCTGTTCCCCGAACCTTGCTTTATTTCTCTTCATAGCATTCGCCACAACCAAACATTTTATTATATATTTTATATTTATATGAATTTGTTTACATGTTCCT
>NW_017731498.1:2415870-2416743 GCF_001890085.2 Hipposideros armiger
TTGGGGGTGTGGGTGAAAAAAAGAGGAAGGAATTAAGAAGTACAAATCGGTTGTTATAAAGTAGTTATGGGGAATGTAGAGTACAGCATAAAGGATATAGTCAGTAATATTGTAATAACTATGTACGATGTCAGATGGGTACTAGGTTTGTTGGGTGATAGATGGGAGAGGGTTTGGGAGGCAGGGTGAAAAAGGTGAAGAGATTAAGAAGTACAAATTGGTAGTTACAAAATAGTCATGGGGATGTAAAGTAAACATAGGGAATATAGTCAATGATATGGTAATAACTATGCATAGTGTCAGGTGGGTACAAGACTAGTCAGGGGGATCATTTCTTAAATAATATAAATGCCTAACCACTATGCTATCCACCTGAAATTATTATAAAATAATATTGAATGTCAACTGTAATTGATAAATTTAAAAGGTGGGGTGATAAGGGGAAGGGGAATAAGAGGTTCAAATCTCCAGGTATAAAACAAGTAAGCCATGGGGATATAATGTACAGCATAGGGAATAGTCAATAATATTGTGATAGCATGGTACAGTGTCAGATGGTTGCTAGACTTATCATGATGATCACTTCTTTAGGTATATAAATGTTGAATAACTGTGGTGTACTCTGAAACTAATATAATGCTGAATGTTAGCTATTTTTTAATAAAAATCTTTTTTAAAAAAGAAAGAAAGAAAATTCTAACTCTAGTGGTAGCTGGGGGAGAACAAAGAACTAAGCTGGGGGATGTACAGCAGCTAAATCTTCCCCTACCAAAACAGGACAACAATAGCTGCTGTGTGAAACTGACAAGTCGGGAAAGAGCAGTATGTGTGTATTTCTTAGAAATATGGAGTTAAATATCAGAAAAATAGAAG
>NW_017731498.1:2417793-2423943 GCF_001890085.2 Hipposideros armiger
AAGCAATTTGCAGACACATCTCCCTGAGCTCCCTCAGCCTTCCTGTGAGGCAAGCCTCATGTCCACTGATGTCCAGTGTCCCCAGAGGGTAGGTTTGGTGCCCAAATTCACCCAGGCAGTCAATGGCAGCCCACGGATGTGTGTGGCCGCCAAGCCTGGCTCTTTATGCCTTCCCAGCAACCTTTCTGGGGTGGGTAGGACCCATCTGCTCCTGTCACCCTCACAGTCCTCCCTTCCCCACCCACATTCTGCCTTGCATGGAAAATAAACATCAGATACTGGTAAGTGTGAAGTCAGAATCTGATGTACCATAAAACTCCATAAGTACGTGTTCCTTTGTACTTACAAAGATCAATATTTTGGTGACATTTTCCCCTTCCAAACTGAGATTCCTTATTGGTACCCTGTGTTCCTGTTTCATTAGTACTGTGCTGCCCACCTCAGTGTCAAAGACAGAGCCTCCACCTCAAGTGATTACATTTTGCAAATGCTCGAATGTGACGATGGCATTTGCACAAGCTGTGCCCCCACCCCCAGATATGATATTCAGATGAAGTTACAGCCAACCAGTAATTCCAATGCCACCTCATTTTCTTCAGCTATTACCTATTTCTGTGCCTGAGAGGGACTCTGTGAGTGGGGGGAGGTGATAATTTGCATTTATATAGAATCCCAGCTTTCAGTTAATTAATCCAAACACTAAGCTACCCCATCAAATCCTTCAGTGAAAGCCAGAGAGCTAACTCCTGCTGCACCTTGTTTGAAATAATGATTTGGCCTGGCAAAATCTCACAACAGTCCCCCTAAACCTCACTCCCTATCACCTGAGGCAATTATTCTCTGTAGGGAGACTCATTTATTTATCCAACGAGGTGACTTTTCTTTCCACTTTTCCCACTGTTCTATCCACCTCTATACCCACTCCCCAATCAAAAACATTGCATGATTAGAAAGGAAAAAAATCCTCAGGAAAAGAGAGACAATAACTGAAATAGACAAGAAACCATGAAAGGATGGGTTGAATACCCAAGGCCTTTAGGCTTCTCATGACACACTGTGGAAGCTGTGAGGAAATCACCAAGTCTGGGGAAGGAAAGGCAGGCCTGAGGCAGAAACTCGATGAGAGACAGAAAGCATCAAACATTTAATATCCACAATAACTATTGGGATTGGGCCCCAAACTCTTCACTGAGTGGTTGGTTACCTCAGGGAAATAGCACAGAGAGGGAGGCCATCAGAGACGCAGATATCTCTACTTTACATACTTCTGAAGATTTGAAATATTTGTTATAAAGGGCATGTATTTGTTTTAACACACACACACACACACAAGATTATAGAAAATACATTATTACTTTCAGCTACTACATAAAAGAAATTAAATTATAGTCATGAGAAAGCTCCAGGAGAAAAATAAATAATAAGAGCAGAGAAGCCAAAAACCAAAAGACTTGAATCCCCCACTCAGCTTTCTGGGCTTCAGATTCTTCCTGTGAGAAAAGCAGGACCTGAGAATACTTATCTATCTTGGTCAGGAAGAGAACATGAGATGATAAGTGGAAACAAGTACAAGTTTTTTCTCCACATAGCCCCCTATTTCTAAACCCCTAACTTTATGCAGTGATGGAAGTTTATGTCCCCAAACACGATTTGCCAAGGGATTTGCCTTTAGGTTGTGTCCTAGGCAGTGTGAGGTCCCCCAGCACTGGGCAGCTGCCCAGCAGACATGAGAAGCAGCGTCCTGCCTGGTGGCCAGGACACAGCTCACAGACTCAAAGACATGCCACATAGACAGGTGTGTGCACATACTCAGAGGCACAGGCAAATATGGAAGCGACACTAACCTGACACCCTCACCAGGGCCCGGAATGAGGCAATGGGAAAGCCAGAACAGGTGTCAGAAAGCCACACACTGACGCCCTAATTGAGGCCTGAAGCTCAGGGTTAGGGAAAGGGTGATTGCCCCACAGCAAAATTCAGTCACTGAAACATCCTGCTGAGAGGTGGTCCTCTGAATTCCAGGGGTCCAGGAAAGCAAACTCTAGTTGGCTTCTTCTCTCTTTACTCACCCCTTGCCAGACCCACCCACAGAGACTAACAACCACCACACACACAGGCCACCCACCTGAGTAGGGGGAAGGGAGAGGAAGTCAGTCTACAGTGGGGTGGGGTGGGGACACTGTCCAAGGTCAGACCCACAATACTATTGGGCAAACAGAAACCAACTGTGGGAAAACAATTTACGCTCTTCCTAGTCACTCCAAAGACCAGCATCATAGGAATCATTATTTTTAAAATACTTGTGCTGCTCTAGAAAAATGTGTTCATCAAGCCTTGGTGCATTAATTCCTGGTGTTAAGGCAAGTTCATTACTATCCTTTCTCTCACGGAAAGAGGAGATGCAGCCGAGCAGCCCACCCGGCCTGTCAGTAAGCATTCTTCTACCGCGTGAAAGGGAAACCTATCACAAATGAGGGCGCTGCCTTCTAAGATGCACAAGACTGAAGCCTGGGCTGTGTGCTCAGTGTGTTCAGTCTATGAGGAATAATAGAAGCTGGGCAAAAAAATCATAGGTTGCATTTTTTAGGTATTGCCGGCATGGAGTTTGAAAAGTGCCTGACAAGTATTATTAGCATTCTAGGGTCAGGGATGCTGGAAAAGGTCAAACTCTGTGGATTGTTGCTGAATAAAACATCACGAGGCTGCTTCCCCAGTTCCATATATCACCCCAGGAGCTCTGTGTTGGGAAACCTCCTCCACGTGGCTTGTCTTGAAGAACATGTGAGAAGAATGAACTCTGAGAATCTGCTGAAAAAGACTCCAAGAGACCATCCAGTGCAACTCCCTACCTTCAAACTGACAGGTGTTCTTGCCACCAATTTACAAGTGGATGGTAGCTGGGGCTGGAGGGGTTCAGTGTCCCAACCAAGGTCACACGTCAGCGATGAAGAAGCTGGGGTGAAAACCCTCTCCTCTGTCTTGTGGTGCATGTTCTTGCTATTGTTCTGCTGCTTTCCTAGCCCAGGGAGAACTTAGAGGTGGTTTCCTGTTTAGTGTGGATTTCTGCAACTCAGCCATTATCTACGTTCCATCCATCCATCCATCCTTCCATCCGTCCATCCGTCCATCCATCCATCCACCCACCTAATTCAACAACAAACATTTACTAAGGACCTACATTGTTCCCGGTTCTATACTAATCCAGAAGATGGAGGTAGAAAAATAGGTAAGAGGCAGTGCCTGACCTTAGGTGTTTGCAGCTCTGTGGGGAAGGCCCATGCATACTCACCCACCTGTCAGACTCAGAATGAAGCTAACAAGAATAGAGGTTTGGACAGGGCAGACAAGATGGGATAGGGGAGAGGAGGAGCTATGTAGAGAGAGCTGGAGAGGAGAGGGCTTTCCAACTAGAGGCGTGGAAGGAAAATACCAGGAGCGGTCTGGGAATGCAAGGAGGCCATGCTGCCTGGCCTGGGTAGGGTTTACAGTAGATGATCTGGGTAACAGAGGGGGCACCAGCAGAAACACAGATTCTGTGCCCCTGTGATCTCCTAGTTGATCCCACCCCTCAGCAAGTAAGAGACATGAGGGACAGGCTGGGGAGATGAGGCTCAGGTGGAACCGTGGAGACCTTGAATATTGGAGTGGGCAGTTCAGACCTGATCCTGCAAGAGGTGTCTCCTCTCTTGTGTCTGAATTGTGGGTCAGTCCAGGGAGATTTGTGTAATTGATGTCCTGTTTCTAAGTTTTATAAAATGTTCCTTCTGCATAGCCTGCTTCTGGTACCTCCAGGGGGATTCTGTCTCCTCCATCCTTCATGTCTGGTGCCCCAAAAGCTGCCAGTGTTCCCTCCCTGGCTGTTTTTTTGTGCTTGTTTTTGAACTTTGTATCTGGGCAAGTTATATGTACCTTATTTCATTTAAGAAGTCAAAATATGCTTACCTGCCTCACCCCAAATATGCTTATCTCCGATAGTACAAACAAACACTGCCTTATGATTATACCTTCCTGTTTTATCTCCCCATGCAGTTAATCAGAAATAAATCCACCCTTGACAATTATCTATTCTGCTGACTTTGTTTCCTTCGTGTAATTAGTTCCTGTTGCCTCCCAGAGTGTGGCACCAGCTTGAGGACCAGTTAACTCAGTCTGTCAGCAGGTTCCAACACAGATTCTGCTGTAGATGGAGGTGGAAATTGGCCAAACTCTGAGGAGGCACCACAGACTTTCTGTGGCCAGAAATGGTTGGAAGGAGAGTTTAGTTGTGATAGCAGTCAAGATAAAAGCTTCCAAAAGTGAACAATGAAGCATGTGGTTGTTGCTGATTTCCAAACCACCCTCCCAGATTACAATGTTAACTCAAAAAAAATAAAAATAAAAATAAAAATAAAGAAGCTTCTCCAACTGTTTAACCTAAAATGTGAGGGTCATCTTTATTTCATACAATTGCTACTAGCAACAGAAAGAATAGGTTCAGGCTGGCTGTTCGATTATTAGATTCAGTATATATGTGAATGCATAACCCATGTAGCTAAAGCATTTGAGAGCTCTGTCCTTCACATTCCATGGTTGAAATAAAGCATTTTCTTTTTTCATTTAAGAAAGTGAGACAAGTGGTGACAGAGATGGAACTGAAGAGGTAAAAACTGCATCAGAAAAGGGGATAGAGAAAACTCAGGACAGTCGTTAATGAGAAGTGCATCTATTACGTGCTATTGATAACTTTTGAGGGAGGGAGAGCACATGTTCTTGTTAGATAAGTAAAGTAGTTCTGGGTTATGTAGCATTATTTCCTAATATGAGAGATGAACAGAAAAAAACAAACATTCCAATGGACATTTGAATCCGTAGAGATTGGTCAATAAGATGTCCCATTCTATTCAATTTCAGATAAATAATGAATACATTTTTAGTGAAAGTATGTCCCAAATATTGTATATTAAAAATTCTTTGTTGTTTAACTGAAGTTCAAATTTAATACCAGGTGTCCTGTATTTTTATTTGCTAAATCTGACAACCCTATTATTGCAAAAAGAATGAAAACTGTCATCAACCTTGGCAAGAGAATGGCATTTAGAATATAACGGAAAGGTCAATGAGAGGTCCTCAGAGACCACCACAAAGGGTTTCTATAGAGGATGTTGGAAAAACATGAGGTAAAGAACCAGCTCCTATGAAAGGTTGGCTTTGTTTCTTAGCAGGATGGAGGCTGCTCCCACTAACCCCAATTGACAGCCAGACTGGAAAACTCTCTCAGCGTAAACTGGTTTCCATGGAAACAGCTTGGCTGCCAAATACTCAAGTGCCTGGCATGCAGAGCTCTTAGCAGGTGCTCAATGAAGAAGGGCAGGTCGGGTGAGAGACTTGGTAGATGAATTCTCTAAACTTTAGCATTTAAAGAATAGGTGACTCTTTAATAGAGTAATTAGCAACCCAAAGTGTTCCTATCTGCATTCAGTGTTCAACTTTTTAAGTGTAAAAACTGACAGATCTTTAGGCAAAGTCACTCAACTGGTTAATGACACAGCTGGGACAAGCAGCCCCCAGGCAAGAAACTGTCCTGCTGTGTCTTACACCTTGGCACATTTCCTTTCAAAAATGTGCTTTCCTACTTGATAGCTAAGACTTCCATTCTTACAGGGTAAAATAAAACCACATTTTTCCAGAGGCATAATTCTTTATGCATTGTGTATAAGACAATTTACACAGACTGCATTTTTCTCAATTCTTTGATTTGTCTGAGTTGATTTGTTTTGGGAAACCACTACATTGCAGAATCATTCAGCTACTCTCCCATTTATTTGCAGATTTATGAGTATGTAAATGAGCTTGGTCCCTGACAATTTAGATATGATTTAGGTGGAACTTTTTCATCCCTTGTTCTATTTTTCATTTATCCTGTCTCCATTAAGTGATGGCACATGACCGTCATTTAAATCTAAGCCGCACATTTAATTGGGGGTTAGGGATGCTTAGGGAATTGCCATGAAGTTTGATTTTGGTTTATTTTATTATGTTTCTGTGTCTTTAATAAAATTTGGAAACAATGTTTGGGAATGTTTAAAAACTTGACATGTTTTTAAAATTTCCTGAATCAAGCAATAAATCTGGGCCTTGAGCAGAATATCTTCTATAGGAGAAGGGGGAAAA
>NW_017731498.1:2424368-2440549 GCF_001890085.2 Hipposideros armiger
CCCTTTATTTTTATTTTTATTTTTTTTATTTTTTATGCACAGCATGCCATCCCTGAACTCAGATCTACTAGCCTAGAAACACCAGGCACCTATTTAGAAATGCCACCCAAAGTGTGCCATCATCCATGACCAAATCCTTGGTTGCACTGCTGATTCCCTTACCGTCACAGATGCTTTTTGCTGGCACTCCAGAAGCTACCAAGTTTCAGAACTCATCCTGTCATTCTCTAGATGTGTGATGAGAAGTGCATCCTTTGATCTGAAGAAACAGAATCTGTATTTACTTGGCAGTTGTATTTTATAAACACACACAGCAGTGGTATGGGATGGAACTGGGACCTAAAATACTTTCTGAGCACCTGTTCCTTACCAGATGTTGAGCTAGACAGCTGGGAAATACAAAGAGGCATTTGCCCCTCTTTCCTCAAAAAGCCAAGAGACATGTAGTTAAACAATTATAGCCCAAGGCAAAATATAATACATGCCCTAAAAATCACAGCAAGCTATAGGATTTGGAGGAAGCAGAGAGGTTTGCACTGGGGAATAATCAGGAAACAGCATTTTAGCACTGACATAGGCTTTTGACATACCAAGATGAAGGTCAAGGCAAGCCAGACAGAGGGAACAGCATAGGGTATGTGGGAAGCACATTTTACTCCCACCAGTAGGATGTAGGACACAGCAGGCGCTGAACCTACAAAAGTAGGCTGGGGTTAGGTAGCACAGGATCTAGTAGTCTCACTCTGGCGTTCAAGGTGCCCCACAGCAGACAGTAGGTCATGTTCACATCCTCCATCTCCCCCTGACCCTCTCTGGCTTGGTTATCTACATTCATACTGAACACTTTGTCCTGCTACCCAGCAGATGGGAAACCTCTTGACCTGTCAATGTGAGCAGACTGCTGTAAAGTGACATTTACCATTTGCTAAGTAGCTTCTGNTTCAAGGTGCCCCACAGCAGACAGTAGGTCATGTTCACATCCTCCATCTCCCCCTGACCCTCTCTGGCTTGGTTATCTACATTCATACCGAACACTTTGTCCTGCTACCCAGCAGATGGGAAACCTCTTGACCTGTCAATGTGAGCAGACTGCTGTAAAGTGACATTTACCATTTGCTAAGTAGCTTCTGGGGACTAAAAGTTAACTTCAAGAGACCTCAAGAAGGGCAGGGAAGGAAAAGCTGTTTTCCAGAAGGCCTAACCTTTAGAAAAACATGTCAGAGGCACGTCACAGTCCTGCACTCTAGGGGACCCAGAAGGAAAGCCATTGTCAAAGGCCAAAGCAAGAGTGGGGGGAAAGAAAATACACCTGAGCATACGTGACCTCTTGGACCCTGGCAGGGGCCAGAGTAGGGCTCTCAGGTGGCCGTGTTCCTCAGGTGAATTAGGTTACTCTCCACCCTGGAGGACACTACCCCTTAGGTAGTCTACAGAAATAGTTTTCCACATGCTCAGCTTCTGTGTTCCTAACATGAATTGCCAGAGAAAGGGCCTGTGGTCGCTTACTCAGTGGGCTGCCCCTCACCTCTTATAATATTGACTCCTCCCCTTTCACAATCTCCCTTCTCCCACCTAACAAAAGAAAGGCATTTCTTACCATCCTTCCTCTTACTAAATACACGTCCCAATGTGTGAGACCATGAACCAAACAACAGCACAGCAAGAAAATTCAGATCTAAGAAACGAAAGTTCCTGGAGAGCAAAGCGAAGGAAGCCTTCTGGAAGGAAATCCTAGCGGGCCCTGCCAACGTCACCTGTGCCTGCTCCAGCGACTCGCCTGCCTCAACATTAGAGCACGGGAGTGCAGTGGTGGCCACCAAAAAACAATTTCACTAAATGGAAATCAAGCAAGTAAAGTTTTTCTCTGTTAGAAAGCAATTATAACTTGGTTGATTGGTTTGACTATGAGGGCCAATGATTCAGCAACCAGGTGATTCGGGGGGCGTTTTTCCACAAATTGGTTGAATGCAATCTGCAGCTACTTGAAGCACAGAAAACACGGGAAATTCATGCTTTACAACTATTAAATTGATGACACAAGTTTATATGTCAACTTAAAAACATGTAAGGGGGCACATCATTGTTGGCAATTATTTTGGTGGGGTTCTGAGCTAAGTCTGAAGACCCCTGGACCTTGAGGTTCTCTCCAAACTAACGCGCATGGGGAAGTTTGTACAAACTGCTGAGTTGAGATTCTCGTTTTGCTCTGCAGAGGGCAGCATTGGTAAAACGTTATGAGGCTGTAAAAAGAACATTTTTTTTCTTAATAATTCTTTGGAAGCTAACTTTCCTCTTTTGCCTTCAGGCAATTTTAATAAGAATAAGAACAAGCTTCACCGTTTGCGGCCTTGAGGAGAGAGTAGCTGTTTGACCAGAACACAAATACCAGAGGCCTCTGTGACAGGTATATTTTTCCAAGGCCAAACGGTATTATTTTCTGCTTTTTGGTTTTCTTTTTTTACCAGTGTCTTTGTTTCCAGAATTTAACAGGGCCCAGCACCAACTGTGTGCTCAAAAGTGTTTGATGGATGAACAGTTACACAATTTCAGCTCCAGGCGAGCTTTGGGTTAAACACACAGTCACATGTCTACGGGACTTGGGCAAGGCTCAAGAGAGTCCGGGAAACCCCACTTCGCTCAGACCCTGGCGTAGATCCAACAGTCCTCCCAAAGGGCAGACACCATCTATGATTAAAAAAGACTTCAGCACTGGCTGACACAAAATGGCCTGAATGTGACTACAGCTGTTTACAGTTCTCAGTGACTCCAGGAAATTATTTTCTGATGCCATTTCACTAAGAAAATCATGCAATTTCCTTATCGTGAGTTAATTATTGCCAGGCCATGAATGACTGACCAAATTTTACATTTAAAGCACAGGTAGAGCACGTAGACAAATAATCCACTGCTGTGTCAGGAATTGAAAGCGTCTTTCAAAGATGAGACACGGAAGAGAGGTCAGATTGAAAGAAAAAGCACGAAGTAATGAGTTTGGACTCCGTCTCCCAGTTCCTCTTTCCGAAGTCCACGGTCTATGGTGTTCCCCTCCCACCCGCAGCTAAGTGACCACACACTTCTCTTTCTGGATGTAAAAAACTGCTTTCGGGCAAGTTTTCACATGTGGGTGTTGTTTTAAACCATGTGGGCATTTGAATACTTGTTTAATTGGAACTGCGCTCCCAGTGAAAGAACCGCAGCATTAGGGACAGGTGAGGGGGTGGAGCGGGCTCTTCCAGGTGGTGGGCTCTTCCAGGTGGTGGGCTCTTCCAGGTGGTGGGCTCTTCCAGGTGGTGGGCTCTGCAACTGCTGCTGGGTCCTCTAGGCAGATGTGAATGGAACACCACAGTCTCCATTCAGCCCTTCTTCCAACTTGTCTTCACTACTATCAAAACAGTGTCAGTGACAAGGGACAGTCAATCCAAGGGATTGAAAGTTACAAATATAACATACAACAATAAAAACCACAGATTACTTTCTACTACCAGTTAGTTCTCTTGTTTTTTGCTAAAATTGGGAGCATCCAAAAGTACTTACACATGGACATGTGTGTATGTATGTGTCTGTATATACCATGTATAGTATATTAGGTGCACATATTATAAATACAGAGGGTGCCAAAAAAAATGTAAACACATTTTAAGAAAAAACTGTATTAAAATTGTAATACTCAATATATACTGATAAAAGATGAATACAAGTCATGTGTATACATTTTTTGGCACTCATAGTATATGTATAAATACATAAATTTAAGCAAATGATTAACTCCAAAAATATAAGGCTTACCGTAACAGGAACTGTATAACTTTCCAGGAAACAATCTAACATTACCACCACCAAAGGCAAAGAGTTATTGATTAAATGACCATATTTACATGACATTCCTCTGGGCAAACAAAACAGTGAGCAACTCTCACTGAGTTTACCAGTGTGGGCCCTCACGTAAAGGGAAAGGCAGCCTGAGAAATGAACAGTGAGGGCCAGGCAGTTAACTAAATTAATAAAAACACACTCACTCTGTGGTTGAATCTACAGGAGACCAGTGTGAACACTGCATGACAACATGGCTTTGGTTGTGGCTACTTCTTCACCTTCTTGAGAATGTACACTAGTTATGATCCTGACCCACTGACAAACTGGCTTATTTAGGTACTGGCTTACTCTAGATAAAACCTGGCTTACTCTAGATAAAACCATGCCAGATGATAACACCAGGGCACTTGTACCAAGCTGCAATGAATTGAATGTTTATGTCCCCCACAAATTCATATGCTGAGAAATTAAAACCCTCAATGTGATGGTGTTAGGAGGCAGGGCTTTTGGGAGATGGCATTTTTCCTGCATGGTCGTAGGGGTAGAACCCTCATGAATGAGATTAGTTCCCTTATAAAAGAGACCCCAGAGAGCTCCCTTGCCCCTTCGGCCATGTGAGGACACAGTGAGTAGATGGCCACCTATGAACTAGGAAGTGGGTTCTCAACAGACACAGAACCTGTGGCACCTTGATCTTGGACTTCTAGCTTCCAGAACTGTGAAAAATAAATTTCGTTGTTTAAGCCACCCAGTCGATGGTATTTTCACTATAGCAAAGACCGTTTCATTATGGAAAAGTCTAAGACACAGGTAAAGGCAGTGTTTATTACATATAGGCTTCAGGGTCCGAGAAACCAGTATTGTCACCCTGGAATGGAAGAAAAGGACCAGGAAACTGGTGAGCTGGAAGTTTACTGGAAAGTTGCTTCCAGATTATGGTTAATTAGAAAGCTCAGCCCTAGCCCACCTTAAAATGGAGGCATTGCCTAAGTGTTCTGTAAGTCAGGAGGGTGGGAGGCAGGAGGGAGTGGAAGGGTTGTTATCCCTGTTCAATGGAATTCTCACTTGCCACTTTTCAGTCCCAATAAGCAGAGGATTATCCCCGGAAATGTCAGGGACATGGCATGTAAGGCTCTCAGGAGGGAACTCTGAAGGTTAACACCTACATCCTAAGCTCAGCAGCAGCAGCAGCAGCAGCAGCCGGGGACTGCCCAGGATAACATATACCCCTAGGAAGGGCAGCGCCAGCCCAGGGGCCCAGGAGCTCACCCTCCAGGCACTTCCTCATGGGTCAGACCCAAGGAGGTTTGGTGGTGACTGTTGGGTATGAAAATGGTTTTGAAGCTGTGGGGATGAAAAATTAGTTGAAAAGTGTCACCCACGTATACCCTCTCTCCAGAAGAATTAAAGGCCTTAGAAGGGACTCTAAAGAATACAAATATCAAAGAGATGATAAGACACAGAGTTCTAGCTTAGCGTTTTGATTCTTACTTTTTATTTTATTTTTTCAGACATCCATGATTTCCCTTACAGTCTCAAAGGGAGTCTGAAATTCACCCAAATTCTTAAAACAAAACCAATTTAATTCTATCATACTTAGAAAAATGAATGTATGTCTTACAATATTTTCAGAAGGAGACAAGGAAAGGTTTTCCTTACCCCAAAAAACAATAATAAGGTGACTGAATTCACCAAAGGCCAGGAAAAATCACATATACATATATTATATACATATATATTTATGTATATACATATATACATAATATACACATATATTAAAATATATAATATATTTTAACCAACTGCTACACCGACTCCCTGGAATCTCCCAGTAAATGCTTGCTAAGTAAAAAAAAAAAAAAAAATTCCATGAAAAGCTTCAAAAAGAAGAAAAGGATATTTCACCCTGTTGATATCAGCTTTTGTAAATAAACATTACTCATAAATACAATATTCATGGTTATAGTTAATATATTATTTCCATCTGTGTCTAAAGGGAGAAAGGGAAGGAGGAAGGAAAGGGAAGAGAGGACTGGAGCTGAATCAGTTTTGAAATCCTTGACATGTGTCCACCTCTCTTTCCCATTAGGCAAATGGAGAACACGCTCTCTGGGAGAAAAGTCAAGCCATTCCCCATGACATATCTTACTTCTTTCAGAGGGAGATGTGTTATCCCTGCTAGGCATTGAGCACCTGGCTTCAGGAAGGATTTGGAATTGGGAGATATAATATACCTCATTCTGAAAACCTTTGGCAGGACAGCTGTATGAGGCAGTTCATTGCTCTGCAAACCCCGAGGATTTGAATGCTGGCCAGAATAGCACTAAGGAGCTTTCTTCTTTCCTGACTGCGTGGCTGAGTGCCCTCACTCCAGGGATTCTGGCAGGCTGGCTTCCTGGCCAGATGTTTCTCGTCCACACCTGTGGACCTTAGGAAACCAAGGATGACCTCAGTAAGTTTGGCCTTGATTTCCTTCCCATCACCACCTCTGAGATATGGAAAGTGAGTACACGTCCACGCCAGGAACATCCACTCAAACAAGCAGGTCACATGGGAGACCTAACCACTTTATGGTGAACAGGTCAGGTGTTAGTCATCCCCTGACAGATCGGGTCAAAGAACAGGTCATCCATCCAATGGCTTAGGCTGTGTTCTTGCAACACAGAGTGTCTAGGCTTCTGTTTCATGGCTCATTCAGAGGTAGATGATGTTGATTCTCAAGCAATAACCCCAGAGTCTGTGCCAGAGCAAGGAAGCCACCCCTTTAGGGTCTTTGGATGTTGGGTTAAGCCAGACAATTGGAGAGCTGCTTTTGGGCACTACATTACCTTGGCTTTTCTTAAAAGTACTATTTCTGAACTACCTTTTTATATATTGCCATTTATTGCATCAAGGGACATTATATCAGCTTTCGGAACGTTTCTGTGGTAGCCACTGTACAGATGCTATTGAAGATGTGACCCAGTGCAGCTGACAGCATTGACCCCTTTTATCAGGTCTTTTAGAAGAAATGTATCTCAGTTTGAAGAACCAGAAAAACGTGTATTTCTCCTGAGTGTTGGCATGTTTTCCTCTTCTCGGCATTTTTCATTTTGCAGCTCATAGAATTCCCCTCTTCATTCTGGGTGCTAGAAAACTCAAAGCCAAATATGTCACCCACTTCCAAAAACTTGTACAGTACCTATAGCATGCATTTTCTGTACATACTCGTACTTTGCCCTTGAGTTCATCTTATTTTCTTACCCTTGCTTTCCTTTTGCCCTAATTGTTTCAACTCTAAGTTGTTGTTTATCACCTTGGATATATTCTAAAGGTTCCCTGTATTAGTCAGAGTAGACTAACTATAGTCACGAATGACTCCAAAGTATGAATACCATAAGAGAGGTTGACCTCTCACCCTAAGTCTAATGTGGATATTACTTGGTGATTCCCCTCCAAGTGGGAGACACAGGAACCCAAGGACTTTAGCTCTGCCATCTTCAACATATAGCTCCACAGTGGCTACAAGAGGTAGAAAGACACTCAGGTACTTAACCCCTTCCTTCCTGGAAATGACACACACCATTTCTTCTCACATTCTGTTGGCCAGAACCAGTCACCAAGCTGCAAAGCTTCTAGGAAACATTGTTCCCAATTGGGCAGTCACTTCCCCAAAACAACTCTACCTGGGAGGGGAACACAAACCCTTGATGGTCAGCTGCTGTGTCTGCCGCACTCTTTAAATTCCTTCTTGGAACAGGAAAATTAAACTAACTCAATAGACTTCAGATAAAAAGGGAACAGCTCTTCTCCTTGCCATCATAGTACAGGACTATCAATCAAGAAATAACCAAAACTGTGACAATCTATGGCTAGACTCTATGCGAGTATTGTAGGAAGTGAAAAGTGTGAGTTATAGCTCTTGCCTTCGAGTTGATTATATACCTTCCACATGTATACCTTCCACACTTATGCTTCCATGGTTAGAGATGTGGCATCCCCCCAAGTCATTCTGTGGTAGAGACATCATTCTACCAGGTCTCTTCTTGGCCCTCACCAAACGCTATAATGGGAAGGGTCAGATGCATCTAGGAGCTAGCTCTGCCTGTGGAATTAAAAAAAGCCCCTCTGTAGCTACCTTTAGGGTGGCCAGTGAACAGTAAGGAGGCAAAGACTCTTCATTTCTGGTATTCACTCTGAGATGGTTTGGGTAAAGGGCTTAATTTCCTCCTGCCTGGATTCCTGGCCTGTCAATTAAAGATAATGATACTTGCCTACTTTGCCTTTAAAATTAATTAGTGGTTGTGTTGTACTTTGAGTCTACAGATGAAAGGCTTCTGTGTGAGCTCAGTGCATCACCAACATCATCACCACCATCATCATCACCATCATTACTCTGTGTCCTGAAGATAATGTGATGAAATTCCCATACCAAGTCTCCAAGAGGCTTGACCTTCCTAACCTTTTCAACCTCCTCCTCTGTGCATTTTTAAAGGACTAACCCACTTTCCCCTTCTTCATGACCTTACTGTCAAGGACTGAGAAAGTGAGAGCTAGCCATAATTTCTGAGACACCCATGATGCAAACACCCTAACTTGGCAGTGCCTTTCTCCCAGCAGTCAAGCCTAGACATTTCGACTATACCCCAAATCCAGAATAAAGACATATATCAGAAGCAGAGGAAAGGGAAAACTTTTAGAGGATTTTTAAAATCTGAAAACTCCTCAAAAGATTATTTTATTTTTTTCTCCCAGAACATCTCACTAAATAAATTGACCTTTTCCTGCTTACTAGATGAAAGTATAAAGGAGAGTATTATTTTCTTTTAACTTAGTGCTCTGGGCTGGATCCTACATTACTGGGAGCTTGTCAGTTGCAGAACTCAATAGAAGTCCCAATTCTGATATGCAAACTGGAGTTTTTTTCCTGGGGAGACTGGCAGGGTGAAATCCTGCTTTTGAACATGGGAGCTGGGACCAGAGGTACAGTGGGTTGTAAAGTGATAGGAGCAGAGCCAAGCGAGTAAGGTCGGGTAATTACAGAAGAACCCGAAGTTTCCCTGGCCCATAGATTTAATGTTCCTAATCTAATATGGAGGATGATAAAATCAAATGGTAACCTTACTAAGCAGTCCTAGCCCCTGGAACTAGTTTAACTGGAGTGTTGATACTCCTGGGACCATTAAAATAGAATAGTGTGCTGAGCCAGTCTAAGCCTTTTCACTTATCATTGATGCAGGTACCCCTTCAGTCTAAATTGGTGTTGAAATGTGAAAGCTGATCAGGAATGAAAGAGCTGGAATGACTCAGCCACTCCTGTGATTCCAGTCCCAGCTTGTCTCTAAGTGAACAGCAACAACTTGTACAAGGGGATTAAAGTTCTGATGTTAGGTTTTTGGTGACTCATGTACTTAGTCAAGCAATAATGATAGTAGCAAACATGTTACAGCTCTTCCTGTTACAGCTCTTCCTGTTACAGCTCTTCCTGTGTGCTATCCTCTCTTCCCTTTGTGTGAAATAAATAATTTAATCCCCAATAATCCTAGAAAACTATTTCTATTATTACCTGTACTTTAGAGATGAGGAAACTGAGGGAGGAAGGGTTTAAATGTCTTATCCAAGATCTCATGGCCAGTCAGAGGCAGAGCAGGGATTTGAACCTAGGCTGTCTATTCTTGGAACCACTAAAATGAGACTCTGTGAGTGCCTTTTTCTGTGTCATCTAGCAATTCTGTGTCAGGAAGTCAGTCCCTATTCTGAACTAAATTTAAATCAACTATTTTCCCCACACATTGGAATACTCATCCCTGTAAAAGACCTGCAAATATGATCAACCATAAAGTAGGAAACAGGGTAGAGGCCAGTAGGATGGAAACTACTCAATAAAAAGGAGGTACAGATAGAAATACATGCTGATGCTGGGTGGTTAAAGGAGGGTGCTGAGGGCATGGGTGCAGTCCTCCTGAGGTCAAGACTGGTTTTTGTTTTTTAGAACTACCCAAGATGGATAACTGAAAAAGATTTCTACTGATGATAAGAACTTCTCAGAAAATAGAACAAAGAGACAAAGAGGTCTTTTCAACAAATGGTGTTTAATAACTAACTGGACATAAACATGCAAAAATATTAATCTAGACTTTAAACTTTGCACAAAAATTGACTCAAAATTGGTCATAGACCTAAATGTAAAACTATAAAACTTCCAGAAGATAACATAGGAAATAATCTAGGTGACCTAGGGTTAGGCATAACTTTTTAAATAGAACACTAAAGGCACAATTCAAATGAATGTCAGACTTCATTACAATCAAAATCTTCTACTCCTCAAAGAGCAATGTTAAGAGAATAACAAGACAAGCCACAAACTAAGAGAAAATATTTGCAAAACACACATCTAATAAAGGACTTTTATCCAAAATATACAAAGAACTCTTAAAACCCAATAAACAAACAAACAAACAAAAACCCCCAATTTAAAAATAGGCAAAAGATCTGAATAAATACCTCACCAAAGAAGATATACAGATGGCAAATAAGCACATGAAAAGATGTTCCATATTATATGTCATTTAGGGGAATTGTGAAATAAAACAACTATAAAATACTACTACACACCTATTTAGAATGGCAAAAAAAAAAAAAGACAAAAAACTAAAAAAAACCTAACACTACCCAGTTCTGACAAGGATGAAGAACAAGAGAAACCCTCATTTCTTGCTGGTAGGAATGCCAAATGGTACAACCATTTTGGAAGACAGTTTGGCAATTTCTCAAAAAGCTAAACACAGGCATATGTAAACTGTAGCTCAATAAAGCTGAAAAAAAAAAACCCCATAGTCTTGCTATTTAATCCAGCAATTATGTTAGTAGGTATTTACCCAAATGAGTTAAAAACTTCTATCTATACAAAAACAAATGTCAGGGCCGGCCGAGTGGCGCGTTCGTTAAGAACTGGCTTGGGATGCCAGCGAGCCCCGGTTCGGATCCTACATATGAGGGCCAGTGACACTGCCCTCTACAGCTAAGATGGTGAACGGCAGCTCGACCTGGGATTGGGCTGCTGTGGGCTGCCGTGGGTCGCTGGCGACTGTGTAGTCTGCAGTCCCCTGCTGCTGTGGGTTGCTATGGGCTACCGTGTGTAGCCAGCAGCCAGCGTGAGCGGCCAGCAGCCGCAGTGAGCGGCCATCCAGAAGCCTGCGACTGATGTGCCTCGCCCGGAAGAGTGCAATGATGGTGCCAACTTGGGTCAGTGAAGCAACATCCTCCACAACTATACTGAAGAACAAAAGGACAGCAAGTTGTCTGTTCCCCTTCCCCGATTCCTCAACGCTGTTCCCCTCCCCCAATTCCCCAATAAAATCTTTAAAAAAAAAAAGTCATAACAGCTTTATTTATAANGGCCAGCAGCCGCAGTGAGCGGCCATCCAGAAGCCTGCGACTGATGTGCCTTGCCCGGAAGAGTGCAATGATGGTGCCAACTTGGGTCAGTGAAGCAACATCCTCCACAACTATATTGAAGAACAAAAGGACAGCAAGTTGTCTGTTCCCCTTCCCTGATTCCCCAACGCTGTTCCCCTCCCCCAATTCCCCAATAAAATCTTTAAAAAAAAAAAGTCATAACAGCTTTATTTATAATTGCAAAAAACTGGAAGCAACCAAGATGTCCTTCAATGGTTGAATAAGTAAATAAACTGTGGTATGTCCAGACAATGAAATATTGTTCAGCAATAAAAAGAAGTGAGCTATCAAGCCATGAAACGACATGGTGAAACCTAGAATGCATATTATTAAGTAAAAGAAGCCAATCTGAAAAGGCTACATACTGTATGATTCTCAATTATATACCATTCTGGAAGAAGGCAAAACTAAAGAGATAATAAAAAGAAAAGAATTAGTGATTGTCAAGAGCTGTTGGAGGGAGAGAGGGATGAATGAGTGGAGCACAGTACTTTCTATGACAGTGAAACTATTCTGTCTAATTCCATACTGGTGGATATATTACATGTATTTGTCAAAACCCAGACCTGTACTACACAGAGTGAACCCTAATGTAAAGTATGGAGTCTAGTTAATAAGGTTATCACTATTGCTTCATCAATGATAACAAATGTACCACGCTAATTAGAACTGTTAATAATAGGCAAAACTGAGGCAAGGAATGGACAGGGAAAGGATATATAGTGGAACCCTTTATGAAATATACTCAATTGTTTCATAACTAAAATTGCTTTCAAAAATAAAGTCTATTAATTTTTTTTAAATAAATAAAAAAAGGAAAAAGAGAAATATAAAAGACAAGATAAGAAAGAGGATCAATTTAGAAAGTCCAACATCGGATCCATCACCATAAGGATACAAGTTTCACGAGGGCAGGGATTTTTGTGTCTTTGTTTCACTGATATATCCCAATTGCCTAAAAGCATCCTTGGCATAGAATACTGTAAAATATAAAACAATATTAAGTATTCCCAAATAAAAGCCAGAGAAAATGAAAAGGACAAGTTTATCAAAGAAGTAATACAAGAATATTTTCTAGAACTGAAGTCCATCCAGACACAGAAAAATGAAAGAAAAATCCCAACCAGGCATGTCACTCTGGAACTTCAGAATACCAGAAATAAAGAAAAGATCCTGGAAGTTGACAGAAAGGACTAGGACAGTATAGCATTGGATTTCTCAATAACATGAAAAGCCTGAAGATAATGGAAGAATGTCTCCAAAATTTTGAAAGACATTTTTTCCAAGCTGGAATTCTATGCCTTGCAAAACTGTCAATCAAATGTGACAGCAAAATAGGGCCATCTTCAGACAAACAAGGGCTTTAAAATTTCCCTTCACCCACTCTTTCTCAGGAAGTTCCTAGAGGATGTGTTCCACCAAAGTAAGGAATTAAACCATGAAACAGGAAGAGACAGCTTCTCAAAAACAGGGCCTCCCACACAGAGCTTGGGCGCAGGATATTCCCAGGGTGGTGGCGAGGGAGGTCTGCAGTCAGAGCTGGGCGGCAGACCCAGTAAGCAGCCAGTCCCGATGGGAGCAGCAGGGCAGAGAGGTCTTTTTTTTTTTTAAATGAATGTATATACACTATACATAATAATGTAAACACCAAAGATTGACTTAACCCCAATTTGTGAAATGTCCATATTGGAAGGTAGAGAGTAGAGAGGGGGAGGGTGGAAGAGAACTGAAATCTCTTATTCACAGTAAAAAAGAGTTACGAGGAAAAGCTTACCATTGGAAAATCAATAAACTGCAGGACAGCATATTCTGTTAAAGTATAGAGATAAATACCTCGGAAAAAGACGAGTTTTCTCAAGATGGGGAGCAGAAAGCTGCTGTTTCTCATTATAACCTCATAGTGCTCTGTGCTTTTTGAACTGATGATATGTATTATATTGTAAAACTACAAATTCAATTTAACAACAAAAGAAGGGGAAGAAGGAGGGGAAAGAGAAGGATGGCAACTCCAGCAGGGTCCCTTTGGCTGCCTGTTGGTCATCTTGGGGGTAGAGTGGGGGTGCAGGTTGCCCATCCCCAAACCCTTGTCTTTCCCAGAGAGACAGAGCCCAGATGGTGTCCAGGGGGCCTTAGGAGGCCATTTTGCTGCATCAGCAACATCATTTTTGGTTTCCCTGCTCTCGAATCTCTAACTTTGAGTCCTTTGCATGTTTGGAAAATGCTTTAAAATGCATTTAAAATGCATTAGCACTAGGGGCAGATCAGGTTTCAAGGGACCTAAAACTTGCATGATTTGGGGGGCTGTCTCTAAGAAAAATAATACAAAAGAATACACCCAGAATTAGGCTGGAAGTGAACATTTATTTAGAATGAGAAAATAAATCACAATAAATGACACAATTTTAAAAGATACTAAGCAACAAACATCTAAAAATCCAGAAAAGTGACATAAGAGTTTACTAATTAATTACCTGACACATCGCTATAATATTTTTCCCTATATTGTTTTGGATGTGTAATCTTTGATCACCTCACCATATGACAAAATTTGTCATTATCTATAGAGAGAATAGAAACATAAGTCAGTCTTTCCTCTAGCAGGGTTGATTGACATCGATTTCCTACTATTGGCTGCTTAGAAAACTTTCTCTCTGATTTCCAGATCATTATTGGTAAAGTCATGGTCATTTTTAAGATTGTTGTCCTGAATTTTGAAACGCCTCCATTTTTGTTCTTTTCATTTATAAACTGCTGCAGACACTTTGATTTGTAGCACTGCTTCAGACTTATTGCTTACAAATGCAGGAATTATCATAAGTGTTGCATGTGATTCCCAGCAATGCAGGAAAGTAAAAAATGTATATAATGTATTATAATTTTCTATGCTGCATGTTTTAGTATATTCCTGATGGAAAAGAACTCGCATTTTGACTGGATCCTGTCTTTGAGAACTGATTCTTCTAATTGCTGATGATTCGAAGAATGTTCCACAGACATCTTCTGGCTCCAGACATTTCAAACTTTGTTTCGCCTCTTCTTTTCTCATACTTCCAGAGCCAGAAGTCACAGGACATGTCCATGTCTGGAAGTGACCTCTGTCCCCTACATCTTCCTGTCACGACTCCTATAGAGTGGGTAATAGCTTAACTACATAGAAGAGACAACAGCAGACATAAATATTTGTCACTAAACCCAAACTAAATGTATCTCCAACTCCGTTTCCCCCAAAATGCCCATGGACACACACAGTGCCACTGAGAGATGAGGTTGAATGATGGACGGGAAATAAGAGTGAAAGAAACAGCGTCTTCACTGATTGTGGTTAAAATAACTCTTGCAAATTTTGTAAAAACCACATGATGATGAAAACCTACTTCTAGGGCCTTAGAAAAGCCAGTGCAAGGGAGGCATCCTCCAGCTTAAGCTTCATTGCCTCTGACTGGTGCTCAGGCAGAAAACCTTCCTGCTTTCAGGTCCTTCTGCCCTTGTGTGAAACATCATAGCCTCTGCCCTGAGTAAGTGAGGGAGGGGAGGACCAGCCTTGGAATAGGGCTGGCACCTGGCTCACCTGAGACGGCCTTAGCTATGTGGCTTAAGGGATGTGAGCAGAGGGCAAGGAAAGGAGCGTTCCATCTATATCACCCTGGAACTGCTTTTTCTGCCAGCTGGCAAGGGAGGGAAGTGTGTGTTGCGGGGTGGGGTTAGACGGGGAGTGGAGGATAGGGGGGAATGTTAAAGGGAGCAGGAAAGAAAGGAAAACCAGTCTAACTCTTCTGGTCCCCTACAATTACTAGCAGGCACCAAAGGTCTCTTCTGGCATTGAGGTTTTGTTTCACATCCCCCGGGTAATCAATTAATTTATTTATTACCCTTTTTTTTTTTCCCCCTGACAACAGATGTCTCTCCTTTATCTGTGTGCATGCTGTGGATTACAGTCACAGTGGTACTTTGGATCTGTCTCTCCCGGTTGTATGTGCAAAAGAAAGAAACATTTTACTGGTTGACCAAGCAAAACATGAGGAAGATGATTTAAGGCAGAAGAATAACAATACATTCCACAGCCAAACAGAAATTATTCTTGAAAGTCTGTTGACCTTGGACTCTTGGCTGAGGAAACAGTTTTCGGAGCCTGCTTTGTGCTTCTCCTATTATCTCCTTTGATCCTCACAGTAATCCTGAGAAAAGGTATTCTTATTCATATTTTGCTGATAAGGACACAAGACCATTGTGGAGAAATAAACCAAGGAGGAGGGTAGGGGCCCACCCAAGACAACGAACTAACACAGGGTGTCTGACTCCCAAGCCATGTTTTTTCACTACCCTACATTGACATCTGAAAACCACCCATATCATCAAGTTTCCAGGATGGCCTGAGTCTTGCCCACTAAAGGGCTTGCTGTCCAGACCTGTCACACCTTGGGCACCTGGACCCTGGTGGAGACAAAGAACCCAGCATGATACCTTCCTTGTGCTTTATAGAGCTCGCCAGTGCTTGCTGAGCAACCCAGACAAATCATCGATATATTTTATTATTTTCCAGAAGAATTATCACTACCTTTAGAGGCAAGCCCTACAGCTAAGAAGTTTGTAGGAAACTTTGTTTAGAAATGCTTTAAAATTCCATTTTGCAAAGTGTACATTAGGGAGTATTGAAAGTTAATAGTGCTGAGTCAGATGAGTAAAAAAATTTTTTCGTTTTCAAGTCATTGCAAACATACAGAGGCATATTTTCCATTCTATACCCCTAGAAGACAGTCAGCCAAACATTTGCTTCTTCTTTGAGTTCATGTTTTTGAAAGAAAAGCTGATATTTCTTGTTTGCAAGTTGTCTCAAAATGAAACCAGAACATTCCAGGCCTTCAAGCAGCTCCGAGAGCCTCAGGCTACTGGAAATTCTGCCACCACAGTGAAGTAGGCTGGGGAGAATATCT
>NW_017731498.1:2445694-2448046 GCF_001890085.2 Hipposideros armiger
CGCACACACACACACACACACACACACACACACACACACACACACACACATTTCCTTCCCGTAATACTCGTTTCTAAAATAAACTCTGCATTGCACATTTTGTTTTCATTTTCTTTTGCCTACATAATGGGCATGGGGCCAAGTTTACTGATAACTGCAAACTTATGCAGAGTTAATAAAACCTCTCAAAGTGCCTCTTATCACTGTCAGGATAGAATAGGTCAGCAGCACAAAGAGGAAGTAAAACAGACAAGGAAAGATGGTCTTTTTAAACCAGTGTAAACATCCTTCTTGATTTGCCATCGCCTCTTATTGTCATCACTTTTTCTTTGCTGTAATAGCATGAATATTTTTTTTCATGAGTTGTTTTTGCCAATTACCCCAGAGAGGAGATAGCAGTTATTTATCACTCTTTGTTTCTGCATTAAAAAAAAAAAAAACGAGGATATTAATTGCCCTTCTGCCTTTCTGGTGGCAACTTCATTTTCAATGTCTTTTCAAGATGCTGGTTGGCAACTCTGTATCATGTCTCCCCTTGGGTGCTTTTACCAGCAATCAGTCTAAAACACTAACAGAATCAATTGCTTTTGTCTTCCTGGTGAGTCACACAGCTTATTAAAAGCATATCAAGGCCAGTGCAAGTTTGGATGACCTGAAAGTTGATGATGCAGAGACAGGAAATTTTTAAAAATTAAATGCAGGCTCATATGGCCTTATGTTAAGGTTCCTTTGGCTATAGTTCCTTGTAGTTCAAACAAACATATTTTAATGTGATAATTACCCTTAAATAATTCAAGGTTGATTACTAAGCAACAAGAATGAGATTGAGGGGCAGCCAGTTAGCTCAGGTGCTTAGAGCGCAAGCTCATAACACCAGCGTTGCCAGTTTGATTCCCGCATGGGTCAAGGAGCTGCACCCTTTACAACTACATTGAAACAACTACTTGACTTGGAGCTGATGGGTCCTAGAAAAACACACTGTTCCCCACTAAAATTTCTTTTAAAAAATGAGATTTATAACTGGAAACTATAAAATAATTAGAGAAAAGATTACTCTCTCTTGGTAACCTGCAGAATTGAGGAGTGTTAGAGCAGGGAGGGACTTTGGGGGTTATCCAGCTCAATCTCTTTACGTTATAGATGAAGAAGCTGGGGGAATCTGGTGACTGACTTATCTAAGGCCAGCAGTTTGCTAGGTGACCAAACAGACTTGGCCCACTGTTTTTCCATTAGATCATCGATTTATATTATTTTGGACATTTGGACAATAAAGAAATATATTTGTTAATTAAATTGCATCCTTATTATAGTTGTAGTGCTAGATACTATACAAATCTCTTAGAAAGAGGCTCACAGTACAGAGATATGGGCAAAGAAAACATGGTTCTAGGCCTTACACGCCGATTTCTGGGAAAATTTAGTCACTAAGTACATTTAAGTTCAGTGAGGGATTCGGAAGAAAAAAAAATGAAGTTCAACATTTTCTGATTTCATTGAAGAACAGCTTGCATTAGAAGCCATTTTGGCCAACAGAGGAAGCACTCAAGTATTGCTGAGAATAAAATGTTTTCTGCCAGTTGCTCTTGGTTTCAGCAATCTTGAGTAGAGATACCACTGAAAAGGAGACCTATGGGAAGAATTCAAGGCAAAGATACCATCCCGGTTTGGAGGCCTGTCATTGGAGATAGAGGTGGAAAATGCCATTTCCTAATATGTAAGTTACTTTGACGGGCATGAATACTGGTCAGAAGCCAGGTTCTGCAGCCTCTATTTCTCACTTTATACCTACACCACTGTGTTATATTAATCTCACTCACCTGACCCACATAACAACATTAGGCTCCTTCACCCATAACTCCAGGTATAAGAAACCATTTGAAAAACCTTTTGGTGTTCTCCCATATTTTGTCCAAGTTTGGGCATCTGGTAAGCCCTTAATTTGTTTATCATAGTTTTAAATTTGGTTTGAATTATTTAGTTGATCCGGAAAAATTGTACCAAGTTTGGGCCTGCAATTTGGGGCCATGAGGTTGACTAAGTGGCAGAACAGAAGCCCACACTGGGAATCTCCATTGTCTAAACGTGAAGCCACATTTCTTGTGAATAAACCACCTCTGAGCCTCAGATACAGTTCTCACTGCCTCTTACCAGATCTCTCTCACACGCATCTTCTCTTCCTCTTCCTCTGAGGTTAGATATCCTGCAGATAAGGTACCAAATAGCTCAAGTTAGAGTTTATCACTTTTTTTTTTTGAAAGATTTTTTTATTGGGGAATTGGGGGATGGGAACAGCGCTGGGGAATTGGGGGAAGGGGAACAGACAAGTTGCTGTCCTTTTGTTCTTCAGTCTAG
>NW_017731498.1:2448485-2453612 GCF_001890085.2 Hipposideros armiger
TTGGGGCTGAGGAGGATAAAGGGCCACGGGCATGAGCCCTTTGATTCTGTCAAAGCCTTAGAGAAGTTTCTTGAAAAAAAAAAGCAGACTGTCTTCTTTGTCTCTTAAAAAAACATGACATAAAACGTGTAGTAGGGAATGGAGACTGTAGCTTTTTCTTCCACAATCATGTAGAGCTGTGTTAGTCTTTGTGGCAGAAAGAATGTCCTCAACCTAGGTGTGTTGTCCCGTAAAAGAGTAGAGACAATCATGATGCCTGCTAGTGTTAAATGACTTCAAATGACAATAACCATCATGTTTGTGTGACTTATTTCTCAAGGGGATCCCAAGGAGTTACAGCCTATCTTTAGCTCTGACCTTTCCTTCTGAGACCCTACATCTCATTCTGCACAGAACTTGGCGGCATCTGCTCCTGTGTCTCCTCAATTTTAAGCCTCCTCTCTCCTTTCCTAGTGTCCTCTCAACCCACTAGGTGCCCAAAGCTCTCCGAACCCCCAAAGTTGGGCACAGGACCTTGCTACTCCAGGCCCAGCAGCATCGGCCTTACCTGGGAGCTGGTTAGAAATGCAGACCTGGAGTCCAGCCCAGGCCTGCTGAATCAGAGCCCACATCCCACCTAACAAGACTCCTGGTGACGTGTGTGCACCTGCATATCTGTGAGGTCCTGGTCTACACCATTCTTGTAGGGTACAGTTGAGCTTTGTCACCAACTTGTGTAATGGGTAGATCAAGGACACATCTCTGGGACTCCGTTTTCTCATTCGTGAAAGGAAGAAGTAAAGCCTTCTCGAGGTGGCCGTGTGATTGAGAGAGCCAGCTCCGGACTCAGGCCACCCACCCATCTCTGGTTAAAGTGAGTCCATCTCTCCAAGCCTCAGTCTACTCATCCACAAAATCGCAATATTAAGTCCCCTTCTGATAGGGCTGCTGTGAAGGGCAGGGAGAAAATCCATATTTGTTGCCGATTGCTGCTGTACCAAATTACCTCGAAGTTAGTGCCTTATGAGTAAAACAACACATAACTTTTATCTTTCAGTTCTGGAAGTCGGGAGTCTGAAACTGGTTTTACTAGGCTAGAATTGAGGTGTCAGCAGGACCAGGAGGCTCCAGAGGAGAATCTGTTTCCCTGCTTCTCCAGCTTCTAGAGGCCGCTCACATGCCTTGGCTCATGGCCCTTCCTCCTTCAAAACGAACCATGGCCAGTGGAGCCCTCACATCACACCACATCACTCCAACCTCTGCTTCTGTAGTCGCAACCCCTTTCCTGACACTGTTTCCTGCCACCTGCTTTCACTTATAAAGACTCTTGTGAGGACACAGGGCCGGTCAGATAACCCAGGATAATCTCCCCATCTCAAAGTCACCTGCTTAGTAAATTCCGTTCCATCTGCAACATTAATTCCTCCATTGCCATCTAACATAACACAGTCACAGGCTGCAAGAATTGAGACATAGCCATCTTTGAGGGACCCTTATTCTGCCCACTATACAGCATAAAGCGCTTGGTACAGTGCCTGGCAAGCAGTCAGCAGCCAGTAGATGTTAGCTGTTTTTATTGTGATCTGTGTAGGAACAACCTGCCCCACTGTGTAGGAACAGAGAAGTGGACTGGTTGTGTTTTCATGATGAAATGACCGGGATATCTCCCATCAACGTGTCTTCTGGTTCTGGCTTGTCTTACCCGCCACAGCTTTGCCGCCCATGGCTGATCACACACTCCTGACTAGGGAAGTCCCCAAGCCCTGGCAAGCCAGCCGCCATGATCCACCCACCAGTTCATGTCTAAAGCTTGAGAAATCTTTGTGTATAAACCATGCATAGATGGTAAGTTACAGCCTCATGATGTAGTGGCAGAGTTCACTGGACTCCTTTATCTGAATTCTCTCCTGCCGACCACCTACTCTCCATCTCATTCACATTCGTTCATGCATTCATTCATTCGGGAAATATCGGGCACCTAACATGCGAGGCACGAGAGCTATAACAAGGCTGAGGGGTCCTATCCCTGTCTCTCAGTACAGCCCTAGCTCCCTGCAGAAGTGCGCTGGGAGCTGCCAACAGGATTCAGAGGGATACTGAGTGGCCCTGGGTACTCCGAGTCTTGCTTCGACAGAGCAGCTTCAATTTTTCCTGTTTTATATAACGGGGTTCTATATAAGATTTTGTTTAAAAACAGGGTCCCTTTCTTGCAGCTGGCACACAGTAAACACTCATAAATCAGTAAATCTTTCAGTGTCTGAAAGTAGCTGGGCTAGTTGCTGGCTCCTTTCCTCCTAAGCCTGGAAAGTCCTTCCCTTCTCACCCTCAGTTGTACAGCCTCCCACGCATGCTGTAAGCAGCAGTTGCCCCTCTTCCCTGTAACAGGCTCAGCTTCCTCTATTTTCTTCCTCCTTCTGGGCCACATCTTTTGGTCTGCTTCTGCCATCTTTCTGTCTCCTGTTAGTTAAACCCTGGTTCATCATCATAGTTGCATTCTCAAAACCTCTGAAGTATTTCTTGCCCTCTCCAGAAAGTACTTCAACTTTGCCCCTGCCCCTCCATTACCTGGGGAGACAAGAAGGCGCCCCCACCTCCCCCATACCAACCCTGCCTTCTCCGCCTTTACCACAGGGCAATAAAAATACCTAACACTGTCACACAGCTCCTCTTGACCCTGAGGCATTTGAAATTACTTAAATCAAGCTGTCTCATTTACTTTCAACCACTTCTAATAACTGCCTTGTGTTTATAGTTCTTTAGAGTTCGCAAAGCTCTTTGACATTATCACATCTAATGTGAGTCCCAAACACTCTGATGAGGTGAGCAAGGCAATGACTTTTATTCTTGTTTTGCAAAGAATGAAATAGGCTGAGAGAGAGAGACAGTGCCTTGCCCAAGGCCACATGGCCAAAAGGGCAAAGCGGCCACAAGCCCAGACTTTCCCAAGCACAGAACTCTGCACCGTGTGTTCATCTCACTTCCAAAGATTAGGAAGGTTCAGAGCCTGCTTCATTTTTGTTTCAGGAATGGATTTGGCAAAAGAACGAGACAGCACAGTTAATCCTGGCTGCAGCTGCTGGAAAATTTGCCGTGCCATGCCCGCCTTGCGGTGAATTTGGAACCTCAAACAAAGCTCTGTAGCCGGAAGACAAAAAAAAGCTTCTATTTGCATTTCATTGCAGTTCTCCCTTTGAATTCGTAGAAAGGAAAGAAACAGAAAACCACATTTCAGTGGTAATTGTCACAGTCACTTCAATTATGCAATGCGGGCTTGAAAATGAAGCTTGCTTTGTTATGAAAAACAGTTTTCTTGTTTTTGATGAAATCGGGCAGCCTTTGGGAGCCTAGGAAGATAGAAAGCTCAGCAACATTCTACACAGCACATTTTTGACCTGCAAGGGGATAGAAGCATCGTGAAGATGCTGTCTGTTAAATCTCTGATAAGAGAAATACTCTCTGCATCGCAGGTCTCCAAATATTAAGAAATACAAATGTAGGCTGTAAGAGATCATGACAGTCCCTCTCCTTTCAGTTCCCTCTCCTCTGCTCTCCTTGGAGAAAGCTGTACAATTTGATTTGTCTTCAGGACCTTAGAGAAATGTGAAACACATAGGATTTTGGAAAGTGTTGTTTTTGTTTGTTTGTTTGAATTGGTACTAAGAGAAATAATAGGTTGCACCTTTAGAACCAGGCAAGAGGAATGCAAGCTCGCGTATTCTGCTGGGGGAAAATGGTCACCATAAAAACTAGTCAGCTTTCCCCTTACTGAGTCACTCTTGGAGCAGAATAGAAGTAAATGGCTCCGACCTTGAGTACAAAACAAGAAAAACTCCTGACTAGGGGGCACTGGTTTGAGGTAATGAATGTAGAAGGCTTTTCCATTAAAGGAAGATCCCTGTGGTTTTGGATTAGGAACAGTGGATTCAGTGTGATTCCGCCATAATTTAAATAAATGTATATTCTAAACCACTCTGCTGAAGGGGCCTAGAAGCAATGATACCTCAGTCACAATAGACACACCTGTGCTCAGATATTGGCTTCTAAATACCATTCTACTCAGCTTCTTGAGAAAAGGAACTGTTTCAGGAACTGTTGGAGGAGGAAAATTAGATGAGCCTCTGCTGTACCAGAAAGTAAGAAAACACTCAAAAACTCATAAGCATATGTTAAAAAGATCCTGCAAATACATGGATGAGTTTTCATTGCACATTGCTAAGTGAAAAAGTCAGTCTGAAAAGGCTACATATAGTATGATTCCATTTATGTCATTCTGGAAAAGGGGAACTATAGAGATGGTAAGCAGAACAACAGTTGCCAGGCATTTGGGGTGGGAGAAAGGTATTGAAAAGGTGAAGCATGTGGGATTTTCTAGGGTGGTGAAACTATTCTGGAAAGTAAAGAATTCCTTGATAATATGAAAAATTACTTTGAAGGTTATCTGTTTCCCAACTTCAGATTTTGCTGTATTGGATTTTCTAAAGGGAAAGAACACACGCTATACTTATATGTGTATATATTATAGAATATATAGGGAGAACTGAAAACTGCAAGTGTTGATGTATGGAGTTTATAAATGATTGTAGGTAATCACTTTGATGGAAACAGTATAACAACGTTCCAACATATTGCAATTTGTTTAATAGACTACTTGATTCAGACATCACCCAAGGTTTCATATTATATTGTAAATATACTAAATGAAGTTTATTAACAAGTATGACTGTATTAAACACATAAAGTTTCTCTCTCCATCACGCCCTACCCCATCGCCTCAAAAGTCTTCAAGTCTCGACACCTAAGTGACCTATGTGTCACAGGCCCTGGGGCACAAAAAGCCGGAATATCATTGATGAGGCTATCACCCTGCTGGCACCTACTTAGAAATCTGAGGAACCTATCTGTAGTGCCTCTGAGAAGGAGGACATTTTGATTTAATGTGACAAAGTCAAATGGGCCACAATAAATCTTAAGATCCCATCCTCCTTATTCCCAGTTGTAAGGATACTTGCAAAATATAGCAGTAAGATATGGAATGTGACCTGAAGTCTACAGAAATTCAAGTCTGAAGCCTCATGCTGTCCCTGGGCTTGGTTCTCTGAAAAGTTACCTCATCAATGTGCCTCATCTGGGGCATGTGCGCATGCACGC
>NW_017731498.1:2456308-2478451 GCF_001890085.2 Hipposideros armiger
CCCTCTGGCGTCCCAAGCCAGCTCTTAACCAATGCTCCACTCCGCCAGCCCAATCACTTTTTTTATGCAGGGAACATTCGGTGAAGAAGATACTAATCAACATAAACTCTATATGCATTAGATTTGTTTTCTGATTCAGCAGCAGCAGCAGCAGCAGCAGCAGCAGCATCACAGATTTGCTTTCAATTGTACATGTGTGTGTATATTGTCTATAAATCCATCTCAGTGAGCACTGGCTAAACGCCTTCACTGAGCTCACTGCTCTGACAGGCACCGTAGGAAATGCAGTCTTGGAGGCCACAGCCTCTAGCTTAGTTATACCTGTCATGTTACTGTAATTTAGGTGTATTTCCTGTAAATTGCTTAGGTTATTTTGTGTTTTTAAGTTACTTACTTCCTTTTTCAAACACATTGAGCAGTAAATGGTACAATCGCTGCTTAGCTAATGTTTTTATGCACTTTATTCTTCTGCTTGAGAGTTTATAAGTGTACCAATTCAGATGCTAATCTGTTATGGATCTGTGTTACTTAATAAAAAAATACATCTGAGTATAGTAATATCATTATTTATCAACATTTAATTGACAAATATCAACACTACTGTGACTTTACATCTTTTCAAAATTAAATATCACTGTGAACAATGAATTCACCAAAAATTCCTGAGCACTTTGGGTTGGATCTCTGAAGTCTTGAAGGAATGAATACATCTGGTTATCAGCACCAATCTTTCAAAAATCAAGGTGCTTGGAGAAGAGCCAGTATTATAATGAGCTTGAAGCAAATTATCAAGTTAATCCTGGTTGATGCAATGACTGTCCTAATTTGTGAGGCCACCTGTCTCCATTTGAAGATGTCAACATCAAAAGTGAGACATTAACTGAATGCCCACAGTGCTCCAGGCGGTGAAGAGGAAACCAGAATGAAAGGGCCTCACCCCAGTGAGCCTGTAATTACAAGGGAAGTAATGGGTTGGGGATTTTTAAGGGAGAAATAAATAGGAATAACAAGATAATATTGAGATAATATTAGGATGAGCTCAGGAAAATAATTTCTATCAAACTTTTCAGTATAATCACTGGAGCCATTAGACTGTGTAATGTTGGGGCATTAACAGTAATAGCAGTAATCACCATTTATTATGAGTGCAGCATAGAGAACAATTCTGCAGTGGTAGGAAGATAGAACAGATAGCCTTGAAGAGATATGTCCCTTTAATGCTATGATGCTGTGCAAGATATGAATTCTAAGAACAGTACCACATCATTATCAAAGGAAGCACTGCTGACCACATCCGAGGCAGGTGTCTTCTTTACAACTCCACTCTTTTAATTACAGAAGATAGTTTTTACTATGATTGACTCAGCTGAAAAAACACTAGATCCGAGAACGGCTGTTTACTTTTTGTTAGTTGGGAGCATGTTTATCCATCTTACTATTTTCTTTCCTCTTTAAGAAGTAGTATACAAAATAACTATCTTGCAAGTGTATGCAATAAATCAAGTAAAGGACAAAGAATGAAGCTTTATTTGAAAAATTAAAGAAATTTAGATTATTTAGTAACACATTTTTAATTGAATTTTTAAATTGTGATAACTATAGATTCACATGCAATTATAACAAATAATACAGAGTACCTTCTATCCAGTTTACCCAGTGGTAACACTTTGCAAAACTGTAATATAATGTCACAGCTCAGATATTGACATTGATACAACTCACCTATTTTATTCATATTTTCCCAGCTTAATATGTACATGTTTGTGTGTATTTAGTTCTATACAATTTATCATATACATAGGTTTATGTATCTACCAACACAGTCAACAAATAGAACATTTCATTACCACAAGGATCCCTCCTGTTACCCTTTCATAAAAACACCCAACCCTCTCCTCCTCCCTTCCTTAACTCCTGTCAACCACTATCCTGTTCTCCAGTTACAAAATGTTGTCATTTCAAAAATGTTGCATAAAGGAATCAAACAGTATGTGACCTTTGGAGATTGGCTCTTTTCACTAAGCATAATTCCCTGGAGATTCATCCAGCTCATTACATGTATCAAATGTTCATTCCTTTTCATTGTTGAGTAGTATTCCACGGTATGTATATACCACAGTTTGTTTAATCATTCACCTTTTGAAGGACACCTGGGTTGTTTACAGTTTTTAACTATTACAGAGCACTGCTATGAATATTGATAAAGGTTTTCATTTCATTTGCCCAAGGGTGCAATTGCTTGATCAAATGGCAATTGCATATTTAGCCTTGTAAGGAAATGACAAATTCTTTTCAGAATGGCTGTACAATTTTACATTCCAGCCAACACTGGAATGATCTAGTTTCTCTGGATCCAGCTCCCTTCTAAGTTAGTAGTTGCCTTTCTCTTACTGCCTCCTTGTCAGCACCCAGTGTTGTCACTCTTCTTTATTTTAGCCATTCTGATATGTGTACTGTGACATCTTACCATGGTCTTAGTTTGGATTTCCCAAGTGGCAAGTGCTGATGAACATTTTTTCATACACTTATTTGCCAACTGTATGACCTCTTCAGTGAAATGTTTCTTCATGGCTTTTGTCCATTTTTGTTTGCTAATTTTGAGTTTTGAGAGCTCTTTATATATCCCAGAAAACAATCCCTTGTTGGATACATTGTTTGTAAACATTTTCTCCTAGTCTGAGATTTACATTTTCATCCTCTCCACATAGGCTTTTGCAGAACAAAAGTTTTAAATTTTAATGAGACCCACTGCATCAATTTTTCTTTTATGGATAGTGCTTTTGGTGTCAAGTCTAAGAACTTTTTGCCTGGCTCTAGATTCTAAAGATTTCCCCGTTTCATAAGTTTTATTGTTTTATGTTTTACATTTAAATCCATTTTGAATTTATTTTTGTATAATGTGTGAGGTTTAGGTTAAGTTTGTTTTTTGTTTTGTTTTTGCCTATGAGTGTTCATTTGCATTGGCACCGTTTACTAAAAGGCTAAACTTCCTTCCTTTAATTGCTTTTTATACCTTTGTCAAACATCGGTGAGTCATACTTGCATTACTTGCATCTATCTCGGGGTTCTCTATTCTGTTCCATTAATCTATATGCTTATTCCTCTGACAATATGAAACTGCCTTAATTACTATAGCTATTAGTAAGAATTATATTGAGTAGAGTGATGCCTCCCACTTTATTCTTCTTTGTCAATATTGTTTTAGCTATTCTATTGCCTGTGTCTTTCTATATACATTTCAGAATACATTTATTAATGTTTACAAAAAACCTTGTTGAGTTAATTGCATTAAACCCATAGATCTTTTTAGAAGAATTATTGTCTTTACTACGTTAAATCTTGTTAATCCATGAATATGTTATGTTTTTCCATTTACTTAAATCTTTGATTTTTATTATCAACACCTTGTAACTTTCAACATGCAGATCCTGTATATGTTTAATTAAGTACATAACTATAGTATTTCATTTTCCTTGGAGTGATTATAAATGGCATTGTGTTTTTCATTTTAGTTTCTAAATGTTAGTTGTTATTATGTAGAAATACATACTGCTGAACTCATTAGCTCTAGGATTTCTTCTGGTAGATTCCTTGTGATTTCTTTATGGAGACAATTATGTCATCTGTAAAATGGTTGTGTTTTATTTAAGATTTTTATTAAAAATATAGTTAACATAAAATATTATATTAGTTTCAGAGACACACCATCGTTTTCAACATTTATATACCTAAAGAAGTGATCATCATGATAAGTCCAGCAACCATCTGACATTGTACCATGCTATCACAATATTATTGACTATATTCCCTGTGCTGTACATTACATCCCCATGACTTATTTGTTTTATACCTGGAAATTTGGACCTGTTATTCCCCTTCATCTTTTCTGCCCATTTTTAATTTTTCAATTATGGTTGACATTTAATATTATTTTATATTAATTTCAGGTGTAGCATAGTGGTTTGACACATATAATTTAAGAGGTGATCCTAGTGACTAGTCTAGTACCCACCTGGCACTATACATACTTACCATATTATTGACTATATTTGCTATGCTTTATTTTATATCCCCATGACTATTTTGTAACTACCAATTTGTACTTTTTTTTTTTTAATTGGAGAATTGGGGGATGGGAACAGCGTTAGGGAATTGGGAGAAGAGGAACAGACAAGTTGCTGTCCTTTTGTTCTTCAGTCTAGTTGTGGAGGACATTGCTTCACTGGCCCAAGTTGGCACCATCATGGCGCTCTTCCCGGGTGAGGCAGATCAGTTGCCAGCTTCTGGATGGCCCCTCATGGTGGCTGCTGGTCACTCACACTGGCTGCAGGCTACACACACGGTACCCCATGGCAACCCACTGCAGCAGGGGCTGCAGCCTATGCCATCACCAGTGACTTACGGCAGCCCAGCTCCAGGTTGAGTTGTTCAGCACCTTAGCTGTAGAGGGCAGTGTCACTGGCCCTCATATATGGGATCCAAACCGGGGCCTTCTGGCATCCCAAGCCAGCTCTTAACCAACGTGCCACTCGGCCGGCCCCCAATTTGTACTTCTTAATGCCCTCACTTTTTCACCCTGTCCTCTAACCCCCTTCCATCTATCATCCCAAAAATCTAGTGCCATTTGACACCATACATAGTTATGAGAATATTATTGACTGTATTCCTTATGCTGTACCCTATAGCTCCATATCGACATTGTAAGAACCAATTTGTACTTCTTAATCTCTTCCCCTTTTTTCACCCACACCTCAAACCCCCCTCCCATCTGGCAACCATAAAAATGTTTTCTGTATGTATGAGTTTGTTTCTGCTTTTTTTGTTTATTTTGTTCTTTAGATTCCACATATCAGTGAAATCACATTGCATCTGTCTTTCTATGTCTGACGCTCCACTCAGCACAATACCAGGGCCATCCATGCCACTGAAGATGGCAAGAACTCATTCCCTTGCATGGCTGAGCAATATTCCATTCCTTATCCATTCTTCCATTGACAGACACCCAGCCTGCCTCCACATCATGGACACTGTAAACAATGCTGCAACGAACATATGGATGCACACACCCCCTCAAAGTAGCGTTTTGAGTTTCTTCAGAGAAATACCTAGAAGTGGAATTACTGGGCTCTTCTTTGTTTCTTTTTATAGCCTCTGTTGTAAAGCCTATTTGTCTGGTATAAATGTTGCTAATCCAGCTTAAAAAGGTTTTTCTTATTTCCATTTTCATGAGCTATCTCTTTCCATCCTTTTACATTTAGTCTGCATATGTCTTTCAATCTGAAGTGAGTCTCTTGTAGGGAGCATATGTAAGGGTTTTGTTTTCTTATCCATTCTGTCCTCCTATGTCTTTTGATTGGAACGCTTGATCCATTTACATTGAAAGTAATTGCTGACAGATATGTAGCTATTGCAATTTGATTATTCATAATTCATAATTTCAATTTTTTTTCTGTCTTAAAGATGTCCGTCTAACACTCCTTGTAGTACTGGTTTGGTGATGATGAACTCCATTAGCTTTTTTGTATCTGGGAAGCTTTTTATCTGTCCTTCGATTCTAAATGATAGCCTTGCTGGGGAGAGTGCTCTTGGGTGTAGGTCCTTACTTTTCATCACATTTAATATTTTCTGCCAATCCCCTGTGGCCTGCAAAGTTTATGTTGAGAAATCATCTGACAGTCTTATGGGAGCTCCCTTGCAGGTTACTAGTTGTCTTTCTCTTACTACCTTTAGGCTTCTATCTTTGTCTTTCACCATTGTCATTGTAATTATAATGTGTCTTGGTGTGGGCCTGTTTGGGTTCATCTTTTTTGGGACTCTGTACTTCCTGGACTTGTATGTCTATTTCCTTTGCAGGTGAGAAAAGTTTTCAGTCATTATTTCTTCAAATAGATTTTCAATTCCTTGTTCTGTCTCTTCTCCTACTGGTACCCTATGATGTGACTGTTGTTGCACTTGATGTTGTCCCAGAGGTTCCTTAAACTATCCTCATTTTTTTGGATTCTTTTTTCCTTTTGTTGTTCTGTTTGGGTGTTTTCTGCTACCTTGTCTTCCAAATTGCTGATTCAATTCTCTGCTGCATCTAGTCTGCTGGTAATTCCTTCTAGTGCATTCTTCATTTCAGTTATTGTATTCTTCACTTCTGACTGGTTCTTTTTTATGGTTTCTATGTCCTTTTTTATGCTTACTATCTCTTTGCTGAAGTTCTCACTAAGTTCCTTGAGCTTCCTTATAACCATCATTTTGAGCTCTGTATCTCGTATTTCGCTTACCTCCATTTTGTTTCGTTATTTTTTTTTCTGGAGTTTCCCCCTGTGTCTTCATTTGGGAGGTATTTCTTTGTTTCTTCATTTTTGCTGCCTCTCTGTGTTTGTTTCTATGTATTAGGTAGATCTGCTATGTCTCCCAGCCTTGGCCTGATGACCTTATGTAGTAGGCTCCCTGTGAAGCTCTGGCACAGCCTTCCTGATCGCCTGCTCCGGGCACTACAGGTGTGTACCTTGTGTGGGTTGTGTGTGCCCTCTTGTTATAGTTGAGCCTTGATTGCTATTGGCACTTACATAGGTGGGACTGACCCTCAGGCTGATTGGCTATAGGGTTAGGTCACTTCTAGAGCTTATAGGCTGCTGTGTGGAGGACTAACTCGTCTGTGTGGAATTCACCTCAATGGGCTCTGGTGCCTTTTGAGATCACCCTTTGTGTGTGCCACTTGTGGGGCTAATTGGGTGTTGCTCTGCTGTGGTCTGAAACCAATTTCCAAGTATGTTGGTCCTGGGCCCTCTTGAGAATGGCTCTGGTGAAGGCCCAGGTCACTCACTGCCTGTGACTAGCCAGGGCTTCCTGGTAGGAGCTATAAAGCTAAACCTGGAAGTGCATGGGAGAGGCCACACTTGAACCGAGGTTGGCTGCCACCAGTATCAGGCCTGGGGTTGCTCTGCAAAAAGCCAGGACACCGTGAAGCCTGCTGCCATCACTGGTTCTCTTAAGGTTCAGCCACTGAGTGAGCCTTGTGTGTTACACGAATTGGGTGAAGCAGTGTCTCAGAGAGTAACTAGAGTAGGTAAATTTGTGTTCACCAGGGTAATGTAGATTGTGGTAGTCTCCTTTCTGGTTAGGTCTTTTTTTTTTTTTTTTAGTTGTGCTATTCTTTCATTTGGCACATGTTTCTTTGTCTCCTCATTTTGGCTGACTCCCTGTGTTTGTTTCTACGTATTAGAAAGTGCTGCTATGTCTTCCAGGCTTAGTAGAGTGGCCTTATGTAGTAGGCATTCCACGGGGCCCAGTGGTGCGTTCTCCCTGGTCACCTGAGCCAGATGCTCCAGCTGTGTTCTTTGTGTGGGTTGTGTGTGCCCTCCTGTTGTAATTGAGCCTTGATTGCTGTTGACACATCAGTGGAAGGTATTGACCCTCAGGCTGATTTGTTGTAAGGACTGGCCATGACTAGAATGGAGGAGCTGTTGTAGGTAACCAAACAGAGCAGGGCTCATTTTAGCAGGGCTCTGGTGCCTGCCCAGTCTGCCCTTTGGGTGGTACTATTTGTGGAGGCAGTTGGATGGTGCTCTGCTGTGGTCTGAAGCTGGGTGTTGCCACTGGGTGTATTGGATCCAGGGCTACTTGGGAGGGGCTCTGATGCAGGCCAAGATCAGCTGCTGTCTGTGCCCTGCCCAGGGCCACCTGGTATGACCTACAGAGTGTTCTGCTGTTTGTTGCCACTTATGCTGGGTTGGAGGTGCCTGCGAGAGGCTAAGCTGTGAACTGAGGCTGGCTTCCTCTAGTATCGGGATTGAGGCTGCTTAGCAAGATGTATGAGGCATGCTGAGGCCAGATGCTCTTTGTCTGGGGTTGCAAATCTTTGAGAGAATTTAGGAAAGTCTAAAATATGAGCCAAAGCAGGCTATTTGTATGGAAAAGTTATTGGAAGCAGCTTGGGTGAGCCCACAAGTTGGTTGGTACATGGTCTCCAGGACTCACCTACTCTGCCATTTTGACTGGAGGTTCCCCACTTTGTTAACTTTTTAACTGCTATAACATCTGTAGTGATACCTCTATTTTATTTTTGATTTTGGTAATTTGTGTCTCCTTTTTTTTTCTTCTTCTTCAAATTTTGGTAAATCTTGCTAGAGGTTAATCAATTTTACTCATTTCCCCCCCCCCAAAAAATCAGCTTTTTGTTTCATTGACTTTTCTATATTGTTTTCCTATTCCATTGGCTTTTGCTCTTATTTTAATTATTTTCTTCCTTCTGTTTACTTTGGCTTTTTTTTAATCTTCTTTTTCTAGTTTCTTGGGGATATTAACCTAAATTATTTATTTGAGACCTTTCCTCATATCTAATATAAGCATTTCCTATTAAGAATGCTTTAGCTACCTCCCACATATATTAATATGTTGCATTTTCATTTCACCCAGTTTTACGTATTTTATTTTCCTTTGAGAATTCCTTTTTGACCTATAGATTATTTAGAAATCTATCATCTAATTTCCATGTGTTTAGAGACTTTCCTGTTGGTTTTCTGTTACTGATTTTTAGTTTGATTCCATTACAGTCACAGAAAACATTCTTTGTACAGTTTCAGTTCTTTTAAATTTGGTGAGGTATAATTATTAGTATTAGTATTATTATTACTTAGGATATTGTCTACTTTGGGTATGTTCCATGTTGCCTGAAAAAAAATATGTATTCTGTTTTTGTTTGGTGGAATGTTTTATATACCTCTATTAGATACTGTTGTTTGATTGAGCTATTTATATCTTCTATTCTTGCTTGTTTTCAGTCTAGTAGTTCTATAAGTTCCTAAGAGGGAGTAGTAATTCATTTTGCATCAGAAAAAGAAAAAAAACCAAGGCTATTTGTTAATGTGTCTGCATATTAGTTCATGAATTCAATAAGCATAGAACTTTGTGAAAAAAATTTTGTATTTAATTAGAAATAAGCATCAATACTTACTTAAATAGTCTCTACTTTTTTTAATTTCAAGGAAATCTAAAAGTGAGTGGAATGAATCAAATCATAGAAAATATTTTCAAACCTGAAAAAAATAATTGTTTCTTCATTAAATCTTAAAGATACCATATTTTGATAAATATGCATATTTCACATCTGACAATCAAACAGTACTCCTACTTGGATTCACTTTTTAAAAGAATCCATGTTGTTATTTTCTACTATTTCTAACATCGTTCTGTTGTGGCAAGGATTAGTCTTGACTTATGTGGATTTTCAATAATGCAAATCTCCATAGTTGCATGCCTCCCATAAAGTGTGGATACTGTGTATTGAAAACCTAGTTAGGTGAAAAGAGAATCATTTTAGAATTGAATGGGACGGAGTTGATGAAAAAATCCTCAGATTGTAAAAGTATGAATTCTGAGGGGGAAATAAAAATGAAATTCCTCATAGATAAATCAATACATCATAGGAAATTTGCATAAGAACAGTAATGAGAAAACAAACTTAAAGCAACCTGAAAGGAAACACATATTATCAAGAAGAAATGATATTTAAACTCATAGCACATGAGTCAATAGCAACGATAGAAACCAGATGGCAATGAGATGTATTCTCTTCAAAGTACTAAGAGAAATATAAATGCCAACCTACAATCTTATATCAAGCTAAACTATCATTTAAAGGTAAGGACAGGGCCGGGCGAGTGGCATGTTGGTTAGGAGTTGGCTTGGGATGCCAGCTCTGAGCAGCAGGGCCCTGGTTCGGATCCCACATGAAGGCCAGTGACACTGCACCCTCTACAGCTAAGATGGTGAACAACAGCTCGACCTAGAGCTGGGCTGCTGTGAGTTGCTGGTCATGACGTAGGCTGCAGTGGGGCTGGCAGGCAGCTGGCATGCACTTTCATGAGCTGCCGAGAGCCACCGTGAGCGACCGTCCAATGACATGTGAGCAACTGCCTCACCCGGGAAGAGCACAATGATAATACCAACATGGACTAGTGAAGCAACGGCCTCCACAACTAGACTGAAGAACAAAAGGACAGCAACTTGTCTGTCCTTCCCCGATTCCCCAATAAAGTCTTAAAAAAAAAAAAGGGTAAGGACACAATAAAGAACTTTTGAAACTAATAAAAACTGAGCTTACCACTCACAAATTGTTACTGAGTGATCAACTAAGGGATGTAATTAGGTCAGGAGGAAATTGGACTCAAAATAAATATGGAGATGCAAGAAAGAAACTGGTTAACTTGTTGGTATATCTGGTGAGTTATTAACTATAAAATGATAAAAATGACTAATTTTGAGATGTTTGAAGGGAATACAGAACCACAGAAATATCTAACATTGAAGATTGGCAAATAGGGAGAAAACTGAAATTAAAGCATGAGAATGACATGTAATTTAGTATGAAGATCAATAATTCATTAACATTGAAGTTATCTATTGTCATATACCCCAAGTATCAGAAGCTTAAAACAACAGTCATTTTATTTACTCACAATTCTGTGGGTAAATGGATTTTTCACCTCTTTGACTAGTACCTGTACTAGTACAGTTCAAATACCTGGTGTTGGCTGAAATCAACTGGGGTCATATGCTGGGACCTAGATTCTCATTGTCAACTCAGTTACTAAGTTCTTTTTTACATAGTCTCAGGGCTTCTCCCTCTCCATGCGGCCTTTCCACATGGTATCTCCATGTGACTTTCAAGCAGGATAACCAGACTTTTTACATATAAGCTCAGAGCTTCCAAGAGTACGGAAGCAGAAGCCACAGGCCTTTTTAATCTTAGATCAAGATCTAACATACTATCACTTTTGCCATGTCCTATTGGTTAAAGCCAAGCCCAGACCTAAGGATTGGGGGACTGCACAAGGGCATGAATACGAAGAGACACAGTTCAAGGTAATAGACCAGGGGTCAGAAAACTGTGGCTCCCGAGCCACATGCAGCTCTTTGGGTACGTTCCATCTCAAAAGTTTGCCAACCCCTGGAAGAGTCAATCCTGTGCCTCACAACAATTTAAAAATTATTCGAGAGCCATAAATATATTTTACAAATAAGGAAATTTTAAAGTAATATTATAAATGAAACTATGATAGTTTTATTTGCATTTTCAATTTTACTTCAGAGCCACATATATGTACCCCAAGAGCCGCATGTGGCTCACGAGCTGCAGTTTGCTGACCCCTGGCGGCTCTTCTGTCTCAAGAGTTTGCCAACCTTTGACATGTAAGCTCAGGGCTTCCAAGAGTATGGAAGCAGAAGCCACAAACCCTTTTTAATCTTAGATCAAACTCTCATATACTATCACTTTTGCCATGTCCTGCTGGTTAAAGACAAGCCCAGACCTAAGGATTGGGGACTGCACAAGGGCATGAATACCAAGAGGCACAGCTCAATGTGATAGACTGTCACAATTAACATTAGAGTTTGTTAGATCAATTATGCATCCTAAAAATGTAAGGCAACCAATAAAAGAATCGAAATTAAATGTTGAAAGGCCAAGAAAACTCAATAAACCCAATATAATAAAGTGATGGTGATAGAGGAGAGCAAAAACAAAGCATGGCAAATACAAAACACAAAATAAGATAGCAGAAATAAAACCAAATACATCAGTAATTACAATACATACAAATGGCCTAAACAAGCTTATTAAAAACCAGAGATTCATTGAGAAAATGTTTAAAATCCAGTTACATGCTTTTTATAAGAAACACACTCAAATCATAATGATACAGAAAGGTTGGAAGCAAAGGGAAGAAAAATAAAGACACAACTTGCAAATGCTAAATGATGGTAGTTATAGCAACAGCAGACAAAAGAGACTTTAAGGCAAACTTTAGTTTTAGTGATAACGAGGATTGGTACTTAATGATACAAACAATTCACCAGGAAGAGGTAGCAATCTTGACTCTGTGTGCAATGAACAACATAGCCGTAAGTACAGTTTTCTTATAAAAGAAAATTTGATAAAATATCAGAATAGGTGAAAGAAAAGACAAAGGAAAGATAGAAGACAGAGAAAAATAGAAAATGTGAACAAATTAAAAGGCTTAATATAAGGATATATGAGAAACCGTCCCCAACAATTAAAGCTCTGAACACACATAGAGAATTTGTGAAAACCAAGCACTCAGCTAGGGCACAAAGGAAGTCTTTAAAAGTACTAACATTCAGTAGCATGTAAACCATATGGACCACAGTGCAATAAAATTAGAAACTGAAACTTAAAAGTAGCCTGAAAAGAAAAACATCATAATTAACTTTAAGATGTGTTTAGTCCTGAATGATGTTATATGAACATTGTATTTTAAAACTTGCAAGATATAGCCAGTGATACTTATAAAAAATATAAAATACAGCTTTAAATGTCTACATTTTTTAAAAGATTAAAAATAAATAAGCCCAGTGTTCAATCAAAAGTTAGGAAAAACAACAGCATACACTGCTCCAAATTAGAACTATGTATAGATTAATATAATCTAAATAAACCTCTGGAAAGATTGATCAAGAAAAAAAGGAAGGCACAAATAAACCATATTAAAAATGAAAGAATTTACTGTAAAGATTTTAAAAATTAAACTAAATACTTTATAATAATATATTTGAAAATTTAGATCAATCAAGTAGACTCTTTTGGTTAAACGTATGTCATCTAACTTAACTCAAGAATAAATAAAAAATTTGAATTGCTCTATATCCAGGCATACTATTTAAAAATATTCAACAACTGATATAGGACAGGCAATGATAAACCAAAAGACAACTGTTGAAAACAACTGGATAGATTAACCATGTATACTCAATGACTATTAATCTCATTCATCTCTGTTGAAGAAATTAAATCAGAGGTCAAAAGTCTACACATTAAGGAAGTACAATGCCCAGAACATTTTATTGGGTTGTCAGAAAAGTCATGACGCATGTTTGCGACAGATGGCACTAGTTCATTTTTGGAAGTACTAGACTCATTCGCATCTATGTTATTGCTATGTCATTTGACAGCTGACAGTTCTAGCTTTCTTCTAAAAAAAATGAGCGATTTGGTTGAGTTTTGGATATTTTACAACAAGTTGAAGATGGAACACCAAACTGTGCATTTTTGCAATATTTTACTGTTTTACTTCCATAAAGGGAAGAACGCGCATCAAGCTTGTGAAAAGTTGCATAAAGTTTATGGTGACAATGCTCTACAAGAACATCTGTGCCAACTATGGTTCACAAAATTCCGTGCTGGTGATTCTGATCTCAATGACGCTCCTCAGTCAGGGAGGCCCATCGAGGTTGATGACATCAAAATAAAAGCATTGATAGAGTCAAATCCATGTTGCATGACACAAGAGATTGCAGAAACATTGAACATCCATCATTCAAGCGTTCACAACCACCTGAAGAAGCTGGGCGATGTAAGCAAGCTCAATATTTGGGTTCCGCATGAACTCAAAGAAGTTCATTTGATGGCGCATATAAACATCTGCAATATGCTCATTAAATGTGAGGAAAACGATCCTTTTTTGAAGCAACTGATAACTGGTGATGAGAAGTGGATTGTTTACAACAATGTGGTGCACAAACGTTCTTGTCCCAACGTGATGATGTGCCTCAAACGACATCGAAAGCAGACAATCATCAGAGGACAGTTATGCACTCAGTGTGGTGGGATTTTAAAGATGCTGTGTTTTTCAAGCTCCTACCAAGGAACCAAACAATCAATTTGAATGTGTACTGTCGGCAGTTGGACAGTTTGAATTAATCCATCATCCAGAAACATCCAGAGCTTGTTAATTGTAAAGGAGTTACAGAGATAGAAATGGGAAAAATCAATGAAAGATAATGATTGAAATGGAAGGGAAAAATTATGTCCAGACAACTGGATTGTCTATACAGAACATCCAAGAGAAGCTACAAACTATTCAAGCTAATAAGAGAGTTCAGCAAGGTGGGAGCAATATTACGGAAGCAATATTAAAAATTCAATGGTATTTCAGTACACTAGCAACAGCCAATTTGAATGTAATTTTTAAAAATTATTCCATTTACAAAAGCAACTGAGGAACACAACTAACATGAAAGATACAAAAAAAACCTTTATGGAAAACATTATGATGTATTACTTCATAACATAAAAGAAGGCTTAATTAAATGGGGAAGTAAATAAGCTCATGGTTGTGAAAACTCAGTATCATAAAAATATCAGCTCTTCCCCCAAATTAATGTACAAATTCAATGCAAATACAAACAAATTTTCAGGAGGCTTTATCTTGAATTTGAGAAGCTGAACTTAAACTTCAAGTGGATAGAAAAGGTCCAAGAAGAGCCAAGACAGATATCACCCTTACTAGGTATCAATACTTGTTATAAAACAATAGAAAGTAAAACAATGTGACATTGGCAAAAGGAAAAAAAAAAACACACCAATTAGCCAAGAAAAAAAGTCCTGGAAAAAAGCTTGCAAGTTTGGAAATATTTTATATAACAGAAGCGGCATTGTAACTCAGTTTGGACAAGATGGCTATTCTGTTAAATGATGCAGGAACAGTATGTTACCATACAGGGGAAAAGGTTAGACCTATATCTCGCACCACACACATGCCAATTCCAGATGGATTAGGCTCAAGTGTGAAAAGCATAACTTCCAAACTTTTAGGAGGTAATGTAGGAGAATGTCTTTATGAACTCAGGGTAGAATGAATTGCTATGCAAAATTCAAAAAGCACAAGTCATAAAGAAAATATAATTAAACTTGAGTATTTTTAAATTAAAAACCTCTGTAAAACAAAAGATATTGAAAGACAAGGCAGAGATTTGGAGAAGATACTTGAAATGCGTATGTCTAACAATGATTCAATAGTCTAACTACATAAAGGATGTCTACAGATCAAAAGGAAAAAGTCAAATAACCATTAGATAGCTGGGAATGATATAAAGAGTAAATTAAAAGAAATGGAGACATGGGGCCGGCCAAGTGGCTCAGTTGGTTAAGAGTTAGCTTAAGAGTGCAAGCTCTGAGCAACAGGCCGCCGGTTCCATTCCCACATGGGTCAGTGACGCTGCACCCGAGTTGAGCTGCTGCTCAGCTGCCAACAGGTGGCAGGATGGTTCATCTGGTGAGAGCACGTGTTCCTAACAACAAGACTGCCTGTTTGATGGTGGGCTACTCCTGCCCGCAACTAAGACTGAACTCAGCACCTTGAGCTGAGCTGCCAATAGGCAGCAGGATGGCTCAGCTAAAAAAAAAAGAAAATAACTTAAATATTAATTTGTTGGAAAATAGATAAGTGTGGTATTTGGTTGAGCCATGTGAAATAGCTGCTAGTCAACCATTTTGATATGGTTCAACCTAATAAATTTATAAAGCTGAATATTATACAGGAGCTAAAAATGAATAAAATGGATCAAAATAATTCACCATGGATAAATCTCAAAAACACAATATTGAGTGAAAAACCCATGATGTAATATGTATGGTGCAATCACAAGCACTCAGGCAAAAAGCAGCTTCTTTAAGATAGAGAATCTATACATGATAATAACTAGAAGGGTTTTAAAAATTCAAAACTTTTTGAAGATGACAGAAGTATTTGTTGAGAACCATGTGCTTTCATGCTAGTGCTGAAAGTGGAGGTTTCTCAAAAGGAAACAACAGTGTTGTTAGAACAAGATGATGGACTTTGGGCAGCTGAAAATTACAAATGTCCACTGTACCACTCTAGTTCCTTACTTTTATTTCAATTTGTTTCTTACTTCCTAGGTGACCAATTACTGCCTATTAATCCAAAGAGAAGACAATAAATAATTTTATGCAGGAGACCAATAGATCTCCAGAGCTAGAACAAAAAAAAGATGTTATGAATTGAAAAACTTATTCCAATATTATGCACTCATTTCTTAGAAATTCCTATGTATATCATATCAATACTAAACTCAGTTTAAGTAAAGATTAAGACTGGCAAATTCACTTCTATTGTTCCCTTCCTGTTTTTTGCTCACGTCGTTAGTGATCTATGCATGAATTTTTAAAAACTTTGCTTTTAGTGATGTAAAGGGAAAATGCCACAGTACCACAAATGTGAATACATTTTATTTCTCTATCATTTTTCTTCCTATTTAAAATTCATTATTTGTTTCCCATTATATATACAAACAAAAATCTAAACTTCTTAGCAGAGTTCAAGGCCTTCTCGATATTACTTCAATATAGTAGGCGATGAGTTAAAATAGGTTCAGCTCCAATGTGCAGAGGACTCATGAGAAGACAGAAGCTGATATGGCAACTCTATAATCATCAGAGACCCAGGTTCCTTCTAACTTGTTGCTCTACCATCCTCAACATCTGATTTCCATCTTGTGGTCCTAGAAACTACTCTAAATCCTGGCATCATATTCACATTCTGGCAACAAGGAGGAGGAAAAGTGGAGGAAAGTGCATATCCCTTATCTCTTAGGACACTTTTAGAAAGTTGCACACCTTACGTTGCGCTTATATCCCAATGTCCGGAACTTAGCCATATGCCACACTTAGCTCCAAGTGAACTGGGAAGTGTAGTTTTTATTTTAAGTGGCTAGTACCTGGCTAAATTTAAAGCTTCAATTACTGAGGAAAAAGAGAACTGATATCGTGGAAGCAACCAGTAGCTTCTGCCATACCACCCTTCCTCTCCTCTTTCAAATGAGGGAATACTACTTTGATGCCAGAACATTGGCTGGGTCCATCTTTACTCTTGGGCAGAGTCACTGTGCTGAGCAGTAAAAGGCCTCATGCATGTATGCACGGATATATCAATAGCTCTTTTCTTGAAAGATCCGCTCCATTTCTTCCTTCTATGCAGCTACATTATTCAACTGATCAAGTCTTGGCCTAAGAAGCATCTTTGTGTCTGGTCCCTTTCTCTTCATTTACTAGTGCTTGAGCATTTTCATTGACCTCATGGCAGCAGTTGGCTGATGGCTTGCTTTGGGCACACATGGGATATGAATCATATGCTCCATTCTACTTTACCAGAAAGTTGCACCTTAAGTTACAGGCTTGACACTCGCTAATACTTAAAATGGATACATTGGTTTAAGTTTTAAAGAAAAAGTACTTAGAATTCAGAACCTCAAGGGAATGCTCAAGTGATAAAAGGAACCAAAGGGGTTTAGGACACCCCTGCATTAGGACAGGAATAGAGAGACAAAAAACTCCTGTGGGAATTTGCAGGCCTTGCTGTGGATGCATCTGATCAACCTCCTTTTTTCTCTTCTATTAAATATTCATAAAACTTTACATTGTTCACTAGGGGTTTGTATGAATAGATTCTTGATAGGACTCAAAGAGGAAGAAATGAAGGTAACAGTTTATATTCTGTCACTTGCAAGTTCAGAAACCCAAGACCAACGAACTTACATTAAGGAAGAGAGAGACAGGAAGAGAAAGTAAGTTGGCTTATGAAACAGGGAAATACAGGGATGAATTTGGATTTAGACATAGTTTTCTCTCTCACTTTCTTTTCTCTTGTCTCTCTTCTCTCTGTTCTTTGCACTCATTTCTATCTATTGCAGTTTCCATGTCACCTCTGCTTTCCTCTGTCTGTTGGTCTCGCTCTCTTGTTTCTCACTAAAGACAGGCTTTTTCCAGGCAGCTAGGAAATGCATCCACTGGCAGCCACAGGTCCACATTTTCCCAGCCCAGAAACCCCAACAGAAAAGTAACTGGCTCCTCACATTTGTATATCAACCCTGAGGAAGGCTCTGTTCCTCTGGAATCTTGCACCCATTCCCAGATCAGTCAGTATACCAAGCATATAATGAACCATGAGTGGTTCAGTCTGGGTCACATGACCACCCATGGCCAAAAAGTGCCAGACAGTATGATTGACAGCCCCGTCCAGATATCTGGAGTTGGGAAAGAGTTCCCCAAAAGAAATGGGGTGCTGCCACCAAATGTGCTGGGCAGGAAAAATATAATAACAAGCTTCCCCAATCCACTCCACTATGTTTTGTTTTGCATCTTTGAAGTAAGATATACCAGGGGTACCAAAAATATGTATACACATTTTAAGAGATGTTAACACTTTGGTCAACATTGCTCAAGCAGTAGTTTGCTGTAATCAGAAGTGTCTGGACATTGATGGTAACCACTTTGAGCACCTCTTGTAATTGCAGGAGTCAAACGTGACTTGTATTTATCTTTTGTTATTGGTGTATATTGAGTATTACAATTTTAACACAGTTTTTTCCTTTCTTAAAATGTGTATGCGTTTTTGGGCAACCTCTGTATAGTTGCATTTTATATTAAATGACCACCACAGAACTGAACAATGCATACACTCCAACCACTGTCAGAGTGTTGAATGAATGGTGTAGAGAAATAAAAGTTGACCAGCAAGAAGATCTGAGAATACCCACTTTTGAATCAGAAGGATATTATGGAACAACTGAGTTTAGCCTAATAGCTTTTGCAGGAATGCCCAGTTTATAACAGAATAGAGTTTTATAAATAGGATTAATATGTCAAAGTTTGTTCATATTTAATGAACTACCAAAATTCAAATTGCAATACAAAAAGAGGTTCCAATGTGTGGTCCCACCAACAACACATAAAAGTGCCTGTGCCCCACATCTTCACTATTAGTCATTAGTGAAATGCAAATTAAAATCATAATCAGATACTAGTACACATCTATTAGAATGTCTAAAATTAAAAAGACTGACCATATTGAATGTTGATGATGATGTGGAGAAACTGAAACTGTCATACATTGCTGAGCGAGATGTAAAATGGTTCAGCCACTTGGGAAAAGATTTTAACAACTCTTAAAATGTTAAACATACTCCTATCATGTGATCCAGCCATTTCACAGCTAGGAATTTACTTAAGAGAAAAAAGCTAAATGTCTATACAAAAACTTACACACAAAGGTTCAAAGCAGCTTTAAGATGAAAAAGAGTTGAGAGAGACAGAGAAAACTTAGATTCAGACAGACGTTCACTTGAAACCCAGTTCATCTTGAGCAAGTTGCTTAACCTCTTTAAGCTCAAGCCAGAGAAGAGCTACTGTCAAATCATAATCATAGAAACGTCCAAAAGAAAGCCCTGTCCAATCCTGTGGAAAGAGATTGGAATTGGAAGAGGTTACAGATGAGAAGTGAGTATAAGAGAGCGGGGAGTAAGTACAGCCACAGGCAGGCAGCACTTCATCACATCTTCCTGGTTTCCTGATGATGTACGTACGCCCTGCCTGTTCTGCAGCCCTATTGAAAATCATTGACTAATAATTGATTCCTAATTTGCCTAAAGTCTTACTCTTCATTTCTCCTGTATGCTATTTGGGAAGTCCTCTGGGAATAGGATTGATAGCCATTTGGACAAAGGTTCAGTACATGGTCCATTTCCCAGGCTAGACAGTTCCAGGGAACAGGGCCAGGACTGTTCTACAGATCTCTCTCCTAATTTTAATTTTGGAAGCCCTGAAGCTGGCCTTACCTCAACCTATTACATGGGCAATTACTTCAATGTACAAAAAGAGTTACAAATTTCATTTTGTTCCTTATTTTACTGTGATATATATGAGATCATCAGTTCAGACTATACTATTGAGCTTTAGAAACATTACACCGGCCTTGCAAAATGAGACGATAAATTGGTTTCCAAGTTTTCTCTAGTGACTTGGGTCTGAGGCACCAAACTCTAGTTAGGAACTAGTACACCAGATATCAATCTCAGAAAGGGAGAGGATTAAATAGACACTGGTACTAAATAATACAGTGTCAACAAAGTTTCTTCTAGGTGGGGCTCTTAAACTTTCTCACTGACCCATACATTTTGTTTTCACCAGTTGGGATGGCATTCCTGACTCAAAGAAAATCTGTGATCCTGAATCTTGAACAGCTTGTCAGGGAGACAGTCCTTAACTTTCCTCCAGGTTGCAGAATTATGACAGTATCTTCTCCAAACCCACATTGGCTCAGGCTGGAGTGGCAATGTCAGTTTTGAGTGCCTGCTATTGCAGAGAAGGCTTGTCTGACCTCCGAACCTCTGAATAGACTTCAGGACAGTTTGTCCCCTAAAAGTCAATTTGTTGAAGAGCCAAATGTGTAGGAAAACTGCAAATGACCAGGCCTGCTCCAGGAGTTATAGGAATGCTCCCAGGTGAGGGTATGAGGAACCACCTTGCTGAAGACTCTGAGGGCAGAACAAGGAAAAGATATCAAGGCTATAAACAATCTTGGGATTGATGGCTTCCTGTATTTGCACTGAGGTCTGGGCCGCATCCCTATCCATATGGGGAGGTGAGTCCTACTATCAATCATCGCATTGAAAGGGTTGACCTATTGGACCAAAACCTGAGTGGATCAACCTGCAGATGACCTGGCTCAGTTCCACCACTTCCATGCTGGCTGCCAGGAGCGAGCTCTTCTTCCGTCAGAGTTCTGACTCACAGGTGAGCAGAAAACACCTCGTTCTCCGTTTACCTTCCCCAAGCAGAGATAAGTTAAATCCTGCTGAAGAATCCATTGACATTAAGATAAGAGAGAAATGACCACAGAGACTATGTAGTGTTTTAATATATACTAAATATATAATATATAAATAATATTTATTTATTCCCTCCTTTCTCCTCTCCTCTGTACCCCCAAACCACTGCTCAAATTCAAGCTCACACTGTCTCTCATCTGGACTCCTGCAGCCACTTCTCGGGTTGTTTCCTTATGTCCATCTGTCCACCTCATGCCATTCTCCAGACCATATCTGATCTCTGTTTAAAATTCAAGCTTTGTGCAGTGGCAGTATCTTAGCCAATAAGTTTATCTGAGGTGTGATTATTGTTAATTAAAAATTCATCAGTGCCCTCAAGGAACTGCCTCTCTAGAGTCATCTCCAGCTGTGTCTCCCCAATGTCTTTAAGGCATTTCTTCATTTTAGATTACAGGGTCTAGGACAGCAAGGTTATATTTGCCACAGCAACTGTAGTGACAGGGTACATAGCACATGGGCCACAGATAGCTGTTGATTCCATTTCCTTTGTCCACTATCATTGTTGACCTGGCCCTGGCACCCTGTGTTGATGGTCTGGCAAACCCAGCCACAAACAGGGTAATTAATAAAGAAGAAAGATTCATTTTCAATTTTACTCTGGAGGCCTAGAATTTTTTAAAATATCTTTTTGGTTTTAAGAATACGCAGTTTCTTGGGAGAATTAAATGTACCAAAATTTCTCTAATGTAGGCTAAAGGGAGACTACTTATTATTTGTACTAAGTGAAAATTGTGCCAATTTTATTTTCTTAGTTACTGGAAAATGGCTATCTAATAAAACTCATGTTTTTCTGATTTTTTTTCTCTAACAGGATGATGCGTCCCACAGGACTAGAGAGTATTGTTAATTAAAACAATAAGATACACAAAGAAACAAAATCACAAAAACTTTTAGATCAGGAAATGCTTAAATGTTTCTAAAAATGTTTATCAGGAAATGTTATTCCAGAACCAAAACATTTCCTGCTTGATGATTATACCATGGAGAAAAATCATGCAATGCCAGCTATTTGGTCTTATAAAAAATAAATTTTATGATGGGATACATTTATTTGAAAAAAAATTCATTATAAGTAACACAAGATAAACAGGAATTGCCCAGCATCATATGGTCTTTTACAGTTTATTATTCACATAAAAATTTGATCCTTAAACCTTATAGAAAAATACAAGGAATAAAGTAGAAATTTACTAATATCTCACCACTCAGAGATGACCACTCTTAATATTTAAGTGAACATAATTCTAGGCAGGTCTCTGTGTCAATGCATGCTCTTCTGTTCAATTTTATGTAAATAGCTTTAATGATACATGCTATCAGCAACATATCATAGATTTCTTTCCCTGCCAATAAGTCTAGATCTGCAATAGTACTCTTCATAATTGTGCATATGTATCACACATATCCGTTGGGATAGTCCAAACTTCAGCAGCAGCTCTCTAAAAATCAAGTCCTCATGTGACAATGTGACAAAAAGCTGAAAGGGAAGAAGAGGGTAACTGAGTGGGTGGAGGGAACTTTCTTTTTTTTTAAATTATTTTTTATTATGAAATAAACATTTTTTAGAATTAGTTTCAGCTGTACAACACAGTGTAATAGTTATACTTTTTACCCCTCGAAGTGACAACTCCCCTCCCCCAATCCACCACCTCACTTCCCCCCAATATCATA
>NW_017731498.1:2478605-2488622 GCF_001890085.2 Hipposideros armiger
TTATAGTTGACATACAATATTATATAACGTCAGCTTCAGGAGGGAACTTTCTTAGAGGCCTCCTGGTGGACTTCCTCCTATCTGTCTACAGCGAGGATGTCACATGTCTGCCCCAGAGGAGGTGACATGGTATCTGCAGAATTATACTAGAACACCCCATCCTCCCAGTCCCCATGGGATTTAAGGAAGGCTAATATTCCCACAAGGTTGTCCTTAGGTGCTGAGTCAGAACATTGCTCTCTTTTGGTGTGACCTAGCTGTATTTCCAAACTATGACCTGCAGAAACATAGGTTATAATAACAATGACACTATCTGGAATAATACTGGAAAAGAAATAAATGATGAAATAATAGTAAAAATAAATAGAAGCATACAAGAAAAATGACTATCTAGTTTAGAGGTTATCTCTTCTCCTCTGACCAAGGAATGTGTTGTGTTTAGTGGTCTTCTTTATTCTCCTCCTCTGCCTCCTTCCCCACCTTCTTCCTCCTCCTTCTCTTCTTCTTCCCTGAAACTACCCCTCAGTCAGACTCCTTACCCCAAACCAGCCCTTCGCAACCTTCAGCTTCTGGCCAACCAGCTTTCCCAGAATTTGGTCAGCTGATTCGACCCAAAGCTTTATCTTAGCATTTGCAGTACATGATTATATGAAATGCAGGAAACTTAAAAATGTAGTACAAATTAGCAATTTCATAAAGCCTTGAGGAATTTAAATTCTACAAAACTAATCTGCTTCCCAAGGTCATTACACAATCAACGGCACACCAAGCACCAAAGTGCAGATCTCTTTCATTCATTCATTTATTCATTCAATCTGTAATAAGGTGACCTATGGATAAATTTACTTGTGCTTAATTTTTGCTGCTGGAAACTCAGCAAAGAAGAAAAAAGTTTTCCTCTTCCCTGGAGTATAACTAGACATTTCTGAATTCCTGAGAGTCAAAAGTAGGTGGGACCTTGGTGCCCGGCTGTCTGGGACAAAAAAAAAAAAAAGCAGGATGAAGCCTCTCTGCTTTAGAAAGGGAAGATTGCCCTATTATGACTGGGTCCCCATTGTGGACTGGAAAAAGAACAAGGGCTCCCATTTTCACTGGAGTAGAGTCCTGAACCTGTTAGGACCAGAGAAGTGGCAGGACATTGAGAGGAAATGGCCCCAGGAGTGGTTGAAGGAGATGAACACTAAAAATTGTATTTTGGGAACAGATGAAATCACCAAGGGAGAGAGAAGAGAGAAGTCCAAAGGCTGAACTCTGGGCATGCCAAAGACTGAAGATGTGGGGAATGAGAGGGAATCAGCCAATGGAGCTGTCTATTGGTGGAAGACCCAAGAGAGAGGAGGCCCCCGAAAGCCAAGCAAAGAAAGTGAATGCTTCAAGATGGCAGGGGTGAACAACTGCTTCAAATGTTGCTGATATTAGGAGCGAGATAACTAAGAATTAACCACAGAGTTTGCAATATGGAAGTCACTCGTGACTTTGCCAAGAGCAGTTTCAGTACAGAGATGGGGGCAAAAGTGGATTGGAGTGGATTCAAAAATGGATAGGTGGAGGGGATAAGAATACAGTGAGTACAAATGGCTCTTTCAAGGAGTTCGGAGAGACAGCAGAGAAATAAGGTGGTAGCCCGAGGGAGATGTGTTGTCAGGAAGTTTTTTTAAAAAATGGGAAAATGGTAGACAATGTTATAATAATATGCTTATGGGAATAATCTAGCATAGAGATAAAAATTAATGATGTAAGATTGAGAGGTGACAACTGCTAGAGTAACAACACTGAGAATATAAAAGAAGACAGATCTCAAATAAAAGTGCAGAGTTGGGCTCAGATGGGAGCATGGATATTTCATTCTCAGTAACAGGAGGGAATACAGAGTGCACAGGTCCAGATGTAGGTGCAATGAACTGAATGTGGCTTCTCAAAATGTGTATGTTGAAACCCTACCCCACCAATGTGATGATATTAGGAGCTGAGGCTTTGGGGAAGTAATTAGGTCATGAGATGGAGCCCTCCTGAACGGGATTAGTGCCTTTATAAAAGGGATTCCAGAGAGTTGTCTTGCCTTCTTTCCACTGTGTGAGAATACGACAAGGTGGCAATCTGCAACCTGGAAGAAGGATTTCAACAGAACCCAGCCATGCTGGACTTCCAGCTTCCAGAGCTGTGAGAAATAAATTTCCGTTGCTTGCATGCCACCCAGTTGATGGTACCTTGTTATGGCAGCCATAACTGACTGAGACAGTAGTTAAAGTTGACAGATGTGATGAAAGGAAATTTAACCTCTAAAATACTGAATTATACTGCCTCAGAGTATAACTTTTCAGTCTGATAAATTTAGCAATACTGTGACATCAATAGGCTCAATTATCCAAAATATTCTGAAGGGACTTTATGTGTGATCTAGTCATCTTTCCCTCCTGATTTTAACTTTGACCTCCCTGGGAAAAAATGTTGGTTCCAAATAAAATAAAAATTTTAAGGGAAAATTTTTTCTATGTAGATTTTTTAAAAAGAAACAACTTCTGAGAAAATACACTTTTCAAAACAATAATAATAAATAAAATGTTTTTATTGTTAGGTAATTATCAGGATTCAGCGAAATTTAGTGTAAGGAATGTGGATGAGCTTCAGGTGCCCCTGTGTGGAAAAGATGAAACGTGCAAGATGGACAGACCTGGCCTTGGTACTGATGGAAGTGATTTAATCTCTTGCAGTCTGAATTTCCTTAACTGTAAACTGAGGATAACATCTGCTTTAAAGGATTTTTGTGAGCTCCAAATAAGATAACATATTGGGTTGTCGGAAAAGTCATGATATATTTTTTTCTGTTTTTCGTTGCAAAAATGAGTCATGACTTTTCTGACAACCCAATAGTTAAAGCTCCTGGTATACAAGGTGCTCAAATATTGCAGCTATCATTATTAAATCTATTATTTGAGCTTTATCTGGTAGCAAACATATTGCCTGATAAATTTCTTCCATTTATAAAATATAATTAGTGGAGGAAACTCGGGGCAAGCACATGAGACCTCTCTGTACTATCTTCAAGACTTCCTGTGAATCTATAATTATTTTAAAGTTAAAAGTTAAAAAGAATTTCTTTCACTTAGAGTTCTATGAGAAATAGCTGTATCTTCCAATCTTGTGCAATGGCATTGTTGTTATTATTCATCTGACGGATAATGAAATCCTGCTATTTGTCCTATAAATGGGGTGAGGCATTGAAGAAAACATTGTAATTATGATTCCAAAGACTTGAGATAATTTACTTTAGTGTGGGCATCTATAAAATGAAGATTTACATTTAATCTCTTTCAACTCTATGATTTTGCATATAAATATAAAATACAAATACAAAGCAAGAGTTAAGGTAAAGAAACATACAAATTACCAAGATTTGTTAAATAAATATCTCATGCTAAAAGTGATTGAAGAATATACATTTACTTACTGCAAAGTAAAAGGTAAAATTTTAAATATTATATACATTTCAAGATTATACTTAAGATATTATATAAATCCAAATTATTGTAGTTAAAATATTACATAGATTCAAAACATGGTAAGATCAGATACTTGCCTCCAGAATCGATGGTACTGTATGGCAGAGGTTTCTAAACATTTTTATCATATACCATGATCCCCAAAATATACACTATTGTCAATCTACATGTTAAATATTAGTATAGTTTGATTTCTTCAATTAGATAAAAATGAAGATATTCTAACAGTTTCTTCCCATATTCCAACTGCTCTAGGGGTCATATTTGTTACAGGAAGTTTCCTGTTCTCTATTCTGGGACTATACCTGTTGAATCCTCTGTTCTAATTATTCTTACTGTAATCACATCTCAGCATTAAGCTCCTCATTAGCAAGATGTGTCAGTGGTAGAAATCAGAGAAAGTCTATGCTATAAAATGTCTTCTCATTTTTCATCATTTAGGAATAATCTCAGGACTGAGAACTTAGGACCTTTAAAAGTATCTATTGTAGAGATCCAAGATAGTGGAGTAGATAAACACTGTGCCTGCTTCCTTCCGTGACACATTAAAATTACAACTAAATTATAGATCAACCTGGAGAACCATCTGAAGTCTGACTGAACAGAAGTTTTATAGCTAAGGATATAAAGAAGAAGCCACGTCCGGACTGGTAGGAGGGATAGAAACGCAAAACAGGCTGGCCCCAAACCTCCATGTGGCAGTTGAGAACCAGGAGGTATATTTCATCCAAAGAGCTTCCCGAGAGGAGCAAGAGACCCCAGGCCCACACCAGCCTCGCCAGCCCAGAGTATTGGTGCTGATAAGAGGAGCCTCCACGTCTGGCTATAAAAAGTTATGGGGAATGCAACCATCTGGGCAGAACGGAAGGCTGTGAGAAACCCAGACATCATCCCAAATGGCCCGCACACAAACTCTCTCACTTGCATTCACTCACCTTGGGCTCCAGGGCAGAGACAGTGTTTTGGAGGGTGTTGGAGACATATGGGAGGCAAAATGACATACATGGCTCCAGAATGAGGGTAGGAGGACAGTCACCATTTCCCCTCTGTGGGGTCCTTCACTCTTGCAGCCGGCAGGCATGTGCAATCTTTCCTGTGTTGAGCCTTCCCCAACATGGCCAAATCTGAATCTGATTGGCCTGGTAAGCTTCACTGCTCCATCTGGCTGACTCCCTGAAACCCTGCCCCATCCAACTAGCCCAACACCAGAGGCACTTTCTTCAACAACAACCAGCCCCCTCCGCATTGCATTCATTCTTGAAAAACTATCAGTCCACAGGATCCAGGCGGGTGGCAGCTGGCCACGGTGTACTCTGAGACTTTTGCTGAGTAGCTCCAGGATCAGCATTGGCACAAAACCAGAGTCTACATTAACCTGTTGACCAAATTATTCCCACTCTCAGCAGTTCTCAACCTTCCTAATGCTACGACCCCTTAATATAGTTTCTCATGTTGTAGTGACCCCCAACCACAAAATTATTTTTGTTGCTACTCTATAACTGTAATTTTGCTACTGTTATGAATCATAATGTAAATATCGTTTTGTTTTCCGATAGTCTTAGGCAACCCCTGTGAAAGGGTCATTCGACCCCCAAAAGGGTCGCGACCCACAGGTTGAGAACTGCTGCCCACTCTAGTGACTCCCTGAGACCCTGCCTCACCCAGCTTATGTACTGCACGGGACTTTTTCAGTGACTGAAACTTAAGGGATCTGGCAGGTGGCAGCAGGCCTCAAGGTGTCCTGGTTTTTTGTGGAGCTACCCCAGGCCCAGTACTAGTGGCAGCTGTCCTCGAATCATAGTGTGGCTGCTCCCACAAGTCTCCAGGTTTAACACAGGCAGTGAACAACTGCAGATCACTTTGTAGCTCCTACCAGGAGTCGCCACTGGCCACAGGCAGTGGGTGACCTGGTTCTGCACCAGAGCCTCTCCCAAGAGGCCCCAGAGCCTACATACTTGGAGGTTGGCTTCAGACCATAGCAGAGCACTGCCCAATTAGCACCACAAGTGGCAAACACAAAGGGTGGTCTCAGCAGGCACCAGAGCCCACTGGGGTGAATCCCACTCAGTGGGGTAAGACCCCTACACAGCAGCTTGTAAGCTATGGATGTGGCCAAGCCCCACAGCCAGTCAGCCTGACGTCCAATCCCACCTACCAACATGCCAATAGAAATCACGGCTCAACTATAGCATGAGGGTACATACAACCCATACAGGGGACACCCCTGGAGCATAACAAGCAGGTGACCAGGGAGACTGTGCCACTGGGCTCCACAGGGCACTAACTACATAAGGACACCCAGCCCAAACTGGGAGAGAGAGCAGATCTACCTAATACAAACACAGAGAGGCAGCCAAGATGAGAAACAAAGAAATGCATCCCAAATGAAAGAGCAGAAGAAAACTCCAGAAAAAGAACTAAATGAAATGGTGGCAAGCAACCTACCAGATATAGAATTCAAAACAATGGTTATAAGGATGCTCAAGGAACTTAGTGAGAACTTCAATGAAGAGATAGCAAGCATAAAAAAGACACAGAAATCATTAAAAAGAACCAGTCAGAAGTGAAGAATACAATAACTGAAATGAAGAACGCACTAGAAGGAATAACCAGCAGACTAGATAAAGCAGAGGATCAAAGCTGCGATTTGGAAGACAAGGTAGCAGAAAACACCTAATCAGATCAGCAAAAAGGAAGAATCCAAAAAAATGAGAATAGTTTAAGTGGCTTCTGGGACAACATGAAGTGTACCAACATTTGCATCATAGAATACCAGAAGGAGAAGAGAGAAAGGAAGGGATTGAGAGCCTATGTGAAGAAATGACTGAAACCTTTCCTAACCTGGTGAAGGAAATAGACATACAAGTCCGGGAAATGCAGAAAGTCCCAAACAAGATGAACCCAAACCAGTCCACACCAAGACACAAAAAATTAAACTGGCAAAGGTGAAAGACAAAGAGAAAATCCTAAAAAGCAGCAAGAGAAAGGCAATTAGTAACTTATAAGGGAGTTCCCATAGGATTGTTAGCTGATTTCTCAACAGAAACTTTGCAGGCCAGAAGGGATTGACACTAAATACCCAACATGATGAAAAGCAAGGACCTACAGCTAAGGGTACTCTACCCAGCAAGGCTATCATTTAGAATCGAAGGACATATAAAGAGCTACCCAGAAAAGATAAAGCTAAAGGAGTTCATCACCACCAAACCATTATTACAAGAATGTCAGAGAGACATTTTTAAGACGGGGAAAAAAAAATCAAAATTGTGAATAATAAAATGGCAATAGCTACATATCTATCAATAATTACTTTCAATTTAAATGGATTAAAAACTCCCATCAAAAGACATAGGAGGGCTAAATGGATAAGAAAACAAAGCCCTTACTTACATATACTGCCTATAAGAGATTCACTTCAGATTGAAAGACACACATAGAATAAAAGTAAAGGGATGGAAAAAGTTATTTCATTAAAATGGAAATGAAAAAAACAAAAAATGCTGGTGTAGCAATACTTATACCAGACAAATAGACATTAAAACAGAGGCTATAACAAGAGACAAAAAATGACCCAGTAATCCCACTTCCTGGAATTTATGCAAAGAAACCCAAATGCTACTTCAAGAGGATGTATGCATCCATATATTCATTGTAGCATTGTTTACAATGGCCAAGATGTGGAGGCAACCTGGGTATCCATTATTGAATGAATGGATAAAGAGGAGGTAGCACATATAATACAATGGGATATTGCTTGGCCAGGGAAGGGAATGTATTCTTGCCATCTGCAGCAGCATAGATGGACCTGGAGGATATTGTGCTGAGTGGAGTGTCAGAGAAAGGCAAATGCCATATGATTTCACTTATATGTGCAATCTAAAAAAACAAATAAACAAACAAACGAAACAGAAACAAACTCATAGATACAGAAAAGAAACTGATGGTTGTCAGATGGGTGGGGGGTTGGGGGACTGGGTGAAAAAGATGAAGGGATTAAGAAGTACAAATTGGGGGCAGCTGGGTGGCTCAGTTGGTTAGAGAGTGAGCTCTATTGGTTCGATTTCCAATTGGGCCAGTGAGTGGCGCCCCCCCTCCCCCGTCACCTAGATTGAAAACAGCAACTGGACTTGGAGCTGAGCTGCACCCTCCACAACTAAGGTTGAAGGACAACAATTTGACTTGGAGCTGATGGGTCCTGGGAAAAACACACTGTTCCCCAATAAAGTTAAAAAAGAAAAAGAAGTACAAATTGGTTCTTACAATGTAGACATGAAAATGTAGGGTACAGCATAAGGAATATAGTCAATAATATTGTAATAACTATGTATGGTGTTAGATGGGTACTAGATTAGTTGGGGTGATAGATGGGAGGAGGAAGGCATTACGAAGTACAAATTGGCAGTTACAAAATAGTCATGGGGATGTAAAGTAAAGCATAGGGAATATAGTTAATATTATGGTAATAACTATGTATAGTTCCAGGTGGGTACTAGATTAGTTAGGGGGAATTACTTCTTAAATTATATAAATAACCACTATGTTCTATACGTAAAATATAAAATATTGAATGTCAACTATAATTGAAAAAATTTATAAATGGCAGAAAAGGTGAAGGGGAATAAGTCCAAATTTCCAAGTATAAAACAAGTCATGGGATATAATGTATAGCATAGGGAATATAGTCAACAATATAGTGATAGCATAGTATGGTATCAAGATGGCTGCTAAACTTATGCTGATCACTTCTTTAGGTATACAAATGTTGAACAACGATGGTATAACCCTGAAACTAATATAATATTGTACGTTAGCTATATTTTTAATAAAAATCTTAAAATTAAAATTAAAATTAAAAAGGATAAAAGGTAGACAGATACGAGAGTTGAATATATATACACATATATATATTACTTTCATGGATTTTAACTAATGTTGTTTTGTGTATTATATATTTTGGCTATTATTAATAAATCACATTAGAGGTTAAAAATAATAAAAAATAAAACTTACTAGAAAATTCATGTAATAAAAAGTATCTATTTTAATTTTAAAATAGCTAAATCTTAAAAAAAATCAATAAGTTTATAAAGGACTATCATTCCTGCAGGGAAAGAATTATGTAGATTGATTTGCAAATGATTCATTCCATTCTGTATGACAGTTTTCTGTAATTTTGCTCTCTAAATGGTGACTCAAATCCCTTAAAATGCCTTAAATACAAAGCAGTCTGGATAAAGGGAAACAGTGGCAGGGATCTTGAGTGTTTGAATTAGAAACAAGATGTTTTTAATGATCAACCCAAAACCTGTTTAATGATGAATTTTAACTTTGGTGGTGATCAGAGGAAAAGCCTTTTCCTGAACAGAAAAAACGTCAGTGGATTTTTAATGCAGACTCATTGTCATACTGCTTTGCCATAGGAAAAGAGGAAAGAGAATACCCATCAGGGTATAAGAAAAGGTGACCTCAAGCCTTTTGGATTTGATATCAGCCGCTCTTAAGAGGTCAGTTTATCCAGGCAGTCAGGCCCAGAACTGGCACAAACCATCTAAAATGAGAGTAGACGGTCAATTCGTGTTTCTTTAGGTCTCTTAATGCAGTATGGAGGCATATTTAAAGAACTAAGGGCATGTAATCTGTTATTTGATTCCACAAACATTTATTAAGCATTTTGTGGTGCAGAAATGACTAAGGCATGGTCTGTGCTCCCAAGAATTTCACAATCTAGTGAGATATAAACATCTCAAGTAATTGTTATACAAGTGATAACCCCCCCACCTCATCAGACTGCTTTCCTTAGTCGTGCCACCCTCTCCCTTAGATAAGTACTATTGAAAGAGTCCCTCTAAGTATCCTTTTTAAAATCAAATCTCCAAGATGTCCTTTCAGTTATGGTTATGTCAGAGTCTACATTAAAAGGTCAGAGTAACTGATTGTTTCAGGGAAAAAGTTTGTCTGAGGCAATACCATGCATGTAAACTTCTGCCCTACTCTATCCTATAAAATCAAATATCTGCAAGTCTCCTTCTGGGGTTTAATGGACTATGCTCTGATAATAGATATAAATGCCAACTGTCACAGCTGCTATAAGGGCAGCTAGACAGTCTGGAATTTTTCCAATGAAATGTCATTTTCCAATGAAATTACAAAAGTCCAACCACACAAGGCTGACATAGTTACTCTATCTGGCAAATCATTTAAATGTGGAACCTGTGCCAGTATAAAAACCACCAGCTTACTTGACAGAAACAACTGATATTAGTTGTGGAGCATCTTATGAAAACCCACTCAGGTCAATGTTAAGTGTAGTAATGCGGAAGAAATGATCGCACATTATAAAACTGTGGTGCGTTTTACTAAAATCTACTAAAGCCTACAGAAGTGCAGTGCAACACAAGCAATTACTGCAAATTAATAAAGGAGAGTGCGGTTGTTCCGGAAGACCTTGGTAAAGGAAACTCAGGTCACTCCCTGGGCACTGCACGCATCCTTCATCTTTGCAGCCCCTGTACTGGAA
>NW_017731498.1:2494557-2497491 GCF_001890085.2 Hipposideros armiger
GTTGACATAAGCACCCATGAGCTAGATATCCTTTTGCTCTACATTATTTTGTTTTCTTATGTATTTACTTTCAGCTTAGTGCCTATTGCAAGCACTAAATCAATATTTGTTGAATGGATTAGGCAAATAAGCAAACGAATATATGTCCTGTAACAGCTTAAGTCATTATTTAGGTCAGAAGTATTACCAAGTAACATGACATGTTATGTCATATTAGCAGGCATATCGATTAACACTGATTGCTTTACCAACAATAATATGTAAAGACTGCCTATTACATGCTTTGTACAGGGAAATGAAGTATTTGACCTGTTCTTTGAGAGGATACGAATGGATAGATTTATCATGTTCAGTTATCGAAAGACTTTTTTCTTGTCCACTAATTTTCAACTGTGTAGTTATTAAGAGTGTAGGGAAAACTCTCAAAATACAGTATGTAAGAATAAGGAGTTGTCTTTCCTAAACAGGAATAATTTGGAAATAAATTATTAAACTATACACATTTAGGAAAACAGCTAAAATAGGAAATGTCATGGAAAAAGTGACCATAGTTGATGTATATTTGGTTTCAAACATTACTCTTGACAAAACTTGAAATATTGGCCCTTCAGTATCTATACTTTGACCCTCAAAAGACAGAGATCAGTTGCAGGAGCTTCTGCTTAGAAAAGGTACTTATTCTCCCAGTTCCTTTTAATATTGCAAGGGAAATATCAGTACAGTAAGATTCTATAATAACTTAGTTTTTAAATTATATTGAAACAAAATGAGCAAATGCATAAGAAACTATTTTGCAAAGCACAAGGCACTTTTTAATATGAGTAATTAACTCCTATACATGAGCTAAGTGATATATTCCAAAATTCATGTAAGGAAAAAAACCAATAAAGTAACATATAGTATGTATCATGTAGGATAGTCTTATGCCATGACACCATTACTATGAAGAATGTCTTTCCAATACAAATGCCAGCCTCTACCATGGGTCTACAAGANGGATGCGGTTAGAGCCTGAGCTGAGGTAGGGATTAGGGGACGGCGCAGGAAGTCAGGCGGGGGCGCTGAGTTTCAAGCGGGCAGCTCTCAGATACCCCAGGGGCTGGCCACTTCTCCCCGCCCCCGCTGCCGGAGCTCCGGGGCGCAGCGGCTACTGAGGGGCAGCCCCTGGGCCGACAGCCCCGCCCGAGCTTCGGGCCAAGGCGTCTCCGCGCGTGCGCAATTGCGCTGGCGGGTCCTAGGAGCTGGGCTCTGGAGCTACACTTCCGCTAAGGCCAAGGGCCGAGGCATCGCTGCGCGTGCGCAAGCCCGCTGGCGCGGCCTGGGCGCGCGGCTCTGGGGTTGTACCGCAGCGCTGGCTGCGGACCGAGGCGGCGCTGCGCATGCACGAGATTGCTGGCGGGAACTGGCGCACCTTAGCGAGGTTGGCGTTTGGCGTTGCCCCGTGGGTGTCACCTGCCTGGAGACTTTCCTATCGTGGCCCAGCCCAGTTAGGGGGCATCCCTGACCTCGGGGGAGGCGCCTGCCTCGGAGTTTCTCCATCTCTTCCCACTCGCCGCTCTGCATTGGCTGCTGATGTTTTCATTTGTCACCTGGATCCCCTCGGTTCCCGTCCAGTCAGTTCACCTAGCTCCTGTCCCCGATCCGGCTCACTAACTTAATATGCTTTCGATATTTGGTCCTGATGGCTTCATTCTAAAGGGATAGTGCAGAAAGTGTGACTAAGCTAGGCGAAGCTGTTCTGAAACTGATAGAGATAGAAAGAAATCGCCATAAATCTTTATTTTAAGCCGGAAGATAACTGCTTGGCCCAACCCCGGAAATAGAGATTTTTCAGACGCTGAAAACTTTCCAAGTGCTCCACCTTGGCCGAGAAAGAACTTCCTGCCTGAGTTGGAAGGCGAGTTCAGAGTGAACTTTTTGCTTTTGTTCTTTGGGAAATTACATAAAACGCTGGGACAGTTCGAGTCCAGGACTGTAACAAAATGCATGCCGTTGGGCTGCCTGGTACCGCGCTTGGCGACTTAATCTGTCAGAGCTGAATTAAAGTGGTAGAGTTCACAGTCTGTGAACTCTAAAGAGCTTTAGAACAAAGCTCTTTCCCCCAGACTGGGAAGTTAACAGTCACTAATGTTTATTGAGCCTCCTGGCTTTGCACCCTTCTAGTACTAAGTTTCTGTGTGGCTTGACACCTTCCTGGGCCTTCCTTAAGTCAGTTTCCTGACTCCTGGGGCTACTTGGAACTGTTTTTAACAATGTATTGCGTGACTTCTTTGTATAAGGTCTGTCCTAGGTATTTTGGATATGTTAGTGAACTAAAATAGACGAGATCCTTTCCCTTCTGGAGTTTACATTTCAGCAAGAATAATTAGCAATAAACATTTAATTATTTAATGTTAGAAAATTATAAACGGTACGAAAAAATGAAAGAGGGGACTGGGAGTGTACATGTAGTTTGCAATTTTAAGCAGCATGTTATGGTGGGTCGGAAGGATAACTGAAGGTGATGCTTATGATGAAGTGGTTTTTAAAATGAAATGCCTTTCTGGGAGAAAATGTTCTTTGCCATTCTCTATTGTGCCTTTCATCGGGGCCCAAAGCACGCCCACTGTGACAAATATAACCATGTTTTATAGTATAAAGGTGGAAAAAAATTTTCCAAATTGAGTTCAAATTATTCAGGATTTTACAGTTTAATTCAGCACATCAAATTAAAAGACTGGGCTCTGAAATGGAAGAGACTAGCCAAAGGAATACCACAGATGTGTTGAGGAAAACTGTATTTTTTTCACATTTTACTGCACTTTTAGATTGCTTCTTAGTGTCTCTCTGTGTATGAGTTGTGAAGTTGTTATCTAACTTGGGGTGCTTTTATTTGAAACTGTGTTGAAGATTCATCTGGTATAATGTCATGCTTTAAGATACTAAATTATTGCT
>NW_017731498.1:2497696-2498638 GCF_001890085.2 Hipposideros armiger
CTTAGAGATTTCTGAATGAAACAGACAAGCCTAACCAAATTTCATTCCATAATTAAAGGATGCTTTGAGAAACAGGCTGATGAAGAGGGACGATTTTAGAAGGTGAAATGTGTTTCCCTTTAGGCCGTTTACTTCAGTAGATTACAAACGCTATGTTTAAATACCCAAAACTATTAATCTAGAACTATAAATGTAGGGTACACATGGATTTGCTTATTCCTTTAGGAGTTTCTCATATTTAATTCTGGTTTTATCACTTGGCTAAACTGAAATTAGAATGCCCCTAAGATACCACTGCTTTGGAGGTTTACTGGAATTGAATTACTGTAAATTAAAATTGACCAGGCAAGAGGGATTTGAGACTAAGAATGGCGTAATCAGGGTTGCAGAGTGACATCCAGGATTACTGTTCAAGGCTGAAATAGAGGGCTACCTGGGGATATGTACTGCAAAAGAGCAGATAGCTTGCCTCCCTAAAAGGGATATTCATAGTGCCCTTCGATGAAAGGCTGACATTGATCCTTCTTACTTTAATTTCTGGAAGGAACATGTGTCCAGTTCACATGGTGATCCCATCTTAAGAATGTGAAAGTCTCTAGGAAATAAGGCATAGTAGGTTTTTTCAGCATCATTCTGACATTGGAGTATGTCAGATTATATGTCTTTTATATGTCTTCAGTTTTGCTAATCTCACCTGAGCCAATATCAATCACAGTAAAACCTTGGATTGTGAGTAACGTGGTTTGCGAGTGTTCCGCAAGACGAGCAAACATTTCTAATACATTTTAACTTGGTAAATGAGTGATGTCTTGTAATACGAGTATTTGTTTCCGGAACGAATTATGCTCGCAAACCAAGATATTACTGTGTATCTCCTCATGGAAGACAGTGTGGGCTAACAAGAACCAGTGGATGATAGTATGTGAGGAAATCATAAACCAT
>NW_017731498.1:2502508-2503451 GCF_001890085.2 Hipposideros armiger
TTTTTTTTCACAGTACTGTACAATAATTAATCTTGAATAATTTTTAAATCTTCAAGGATATTCTAACAAAAATGAAAGTATGTTAATCGAATCCTACAGAATGTTATTTCTTAGAATATGTAATTTTCATATGCCATACATGCAATTATGTTTTAATTTGATTAGGGAAATAAACAGAAAGGCTCGTTTTTCACCATTCTAATTTTTAAAGAGTTACTATACTTGAAATTGATAAAAGACGCTGAAAGAAGCAATGAAAGAGTCATGGTCTCCTCTCTTAAAGTGCCTGCAAGTAAATAGATAAGACGGATCATGTAGGAATAACCTTTACATGAAATTATGTTTCCACATGGCAACCAGATCTAGTTTTATAAATTTCTAAGTGAGAAAAGTCCAATTGACCATTTTAAAAACAAGCATATCTTTACCAAACATTAGAAAGAATGATTTGTATTAATTGCAGTAGTTTGAGTTATAATTCTTCTGAATATATTATCCCTTGTATTCTGAGAGATCTTTTTACAGCTGAGGAAAACAAAATTGTAACAGTATCCTTAAGGGCATATAAAACGATGAGGAGGAGATCCAAGATGGCGGAGTGGATAAACACTGTGTTGAGTTCTTCCATTAACACATTAATATTACAACTAAATTCTAGAACAGTCAACCTGGAAAACCATCTACAGTCTAGCAGAACAGTTCTATAACTAAAAGTATAAAGAAGCCATGTCGAGATTGGTAGGAGGGGTGGAAATGTGAAATGCGCTGGCCCCAAACCTCTGTGTGGCGGTTGAGAATCAGGAGGTGCCCCCAAGAGGAGCAACGAACTCTAGCCCCACACCAGGCTCCCCAGCCTGGAGTACTGGTGCCAGGAAGAGGAGCCCCCACAACATCTGGCTGTGAGAAACGGGGGATTCCAACCATTCAGGTGAGACAGAAGGCT
>NW_017731498.1:2506966-2508348 GCF_001890085.2 Hipposideros armiger
CTTAATAACAAGGTTGCCAGTTCAATCCCTGCATGGGCCACTGTGAGCTGCGCCCTCCACAACTAGATTGAAACAGCTACTTGGAGCTGATGGGTCCTGGAAAAACACACTTACAAAAAAAAAAAAGCATTGATGAGAAACACTGTTAAGACATGACCTTATTGTGATTAATGTTTTTATCTGTCTATTATAAGGCTCTAACTACTTGTAGATTATAGCAGATAAAATGTTCTGATGTTAGCACTCGAAATATGGATTATATTTAAATAAATAGAATCCAACCTAATAAATCAGAAATTAAACGTCATTAAATATGATTTGATTAAGTTGCTTTTGGGAGGAGAGAGAACATTTATTTATATTTATTTTTAGTGATGAGATAGTTGACTGTAATGATTGAACCACAGTTCAGATAGGTTGCATATCTTCTGATAGGGCTGCTTCTGCTGTTACTTCTATTTGGCAGAAGGTGTTATTGTGGAGATGGTTAAATTAAGGCAAGAACATTCATTGCTGTTGCCACATACTGATGGCTGTTGTTTCAGATTTTTTGTTAAAGTCTAGGATAACAAAATATGTTTATTCATTCATCCTTTCATCATTGTCATTCATTACTCCTTTTTGTTTTCCAGCTTAGTAAATCATACAATCTTCACGGGAGCTGAGATTGATCAGTCTGCTCTTCAGTGATTTGGAATTTTCAAATCCCAGGGAAAATTAGACCAAGGTCTAAAATGTATTTTTCTTTATCTATAGGAACTTAACTCTGAAATGAAAAATTTCTACTGATTTCCTTATAAATTTAGGAATCTGCATTTATCCTGGGATTACTTTTCCAAACCTTAAGGTGGTATGGTAGTTCCAGAATAGTTAAAACACCTTTTGGTTTTTATTGCTGTTAACTCCCATGCCTAAAACTTAATTCCTTTATCTACCCTTCGCCATATTTGAGCTTAGTTTATTTTCTCTGTTATTTAGAAGTAATTTTAACATGCCTAGTTTCATTCAACATATGGGATGCTGATTTTACCACATACTTTTTCCTCAGGGACTGTACAGGACTGAGTCCATATGGAAGAAGAACTCCCCCTTTTCTGTGGAGAAAGTGGCAAGGTTAGAAAAAAAATCATGCCCTTCAAGTATGTATTTCTGTCGCATGAAACACTTCGTCAAACATTTATTGGTCATCTGATAGGAAGATCAGTGAGTTAGTATCTGTCTTTGAGGGGCTCACAGTATAGTGGCTATTGTGGGTATATAGAATGTAAAGGGTAAAGGGGCCAGCAGGGAACTATGGACATGGTCTGAGGGGTAGAGAAAAGGTTCCCAGAGATGGTGACATTTGAGTTGGATGAGGAGTCTAAGCCGTACCCTCCTTTCAC
>NW_017731498.1:2513573-2517050 GCF_001890085.2 Hipposideros armiger
ATATTTCTTGACCTGAGTGTGTGTGCTTTATAACTATAAAACTGTGCATATACCGGGCGTGCCAAAAAATGTGACAATTTGGTCAGCATTGCTCAAGCTGTAATTCGTCATAATCAGAAGTGTCTGGACGCTGATGGTAACCACTTTGAGCATCTCTTGTAATTGCAGAAGTCAAACATGACTTGTATTCATCTTTTGTTATTGGTATATATTGAGTATTACAATTTTAATACCCTTTTCCTTTCTTAAAATGTGTGTACATTTTTTGGCACCCTCTGTATATTTTATGAACTTTTATGAATGTGTATTATATTGCACATAAGTGATATATGAACAAAGATTTTAAAAAATAACTTGGTGATCATTTTATAGATAGGAAATTAAGGCCCAGAAAAGTTAAATCACCTTATAATCTTTTGACTTTTAATCTAATGCTTTTTTCTATTACTCTTAGCAGGCTTTTTTTTCTGCTATTTATTAAAAACCTGTTTTCCAGCTATTGTAATTGCATTTATTTAAATTTCATTTTGTTACTTTGAAGCAGAATGTAGTTTATACTTTCCAAAAGTATTTTTTTATAGAATGAATTTGGTGGAATAGAGAAGTTAACTTTTGCGTCTTAATTTTTAGTTTTCATTTGTAGAAGTGTATATTTTCATATAATGGAAGTAGATATTTTGAAGGCTGGTTATGTTTCTTTTTATTTTCAGAAGGAGAAGTCTTTACTTGGGGTCATAATGCTTATAGCCAGCTGGGCAATGGGACAACTAATCATGGTTTAGTGCCCTGTCATATCTCTACTAATTTGTCAAACAAACAAGTGATTGAAGTTGCCTGTGGGTCTTACCATTCTTTGGTGCTAACATCTGATGGAGAGGTGAGCACAGTCAGCACAAATCTCATTAATTTTTGTCAGTAAGATTATATAGATTCCTATAGCAGTCCTAGAAATATGATCATTTAATTAAAGTAACTACCTTCCTCAAATTCAATCTTATTCTTGTTAGCTCTTTGTAGTCCTGGTGTTCATATTATGAAGTTTACCTTTATGTAGTAAAGATTTCTATTACTGCAAAATTTAAAAGGATATATTGTTCCCTCTCTATTGCTATACCCAAGAAGGTTATTTGTAAAAAGAAAAACTCTCCCAATGCTGGAAAATATGGCTGAGACAAAGTAGATATTCTTCTTAGTATTGTGTGATACTTGATAAGAATTATTGCCTTTTGTGTAGATAACACTAATAACCTAACTTTATAAATGAATACATTTTATAAGATTGAATTTTATAAAAACTTTTCTGCTTGAGTTGTGAAAAATTATGGATATTAATCACTTTGAGAGCAAAGATGAGGTGCCTTATGCGCATGCTAGGCTCCAGCTGAGATGCTGTGAAGTAGTGTGTTTCGTTAACTGATCCCTTCTTTCAAATAGGTGTTTGCCTGGGGTTATAATAACTCTGGGCAGGTGGGATCTGGATCCACAGCTAACCAGCCGATCCCTCGAAGAGTCACTGGCTGCTTACAGAATAAAGTAGTTGTGAACATAGCATGTGGGCAGATGTGCTCGGTGGCGGTGGTGGACACGGGGGAGGTAAGGTTATTTCATACAGTGTTTAAAAAACCTGTTTGCCTCGTTAGTGTCATATCAACATGGCATGTTTCTCAGGACACAGAGCTTGATTCCTTCTTGTCTTCTGTGAACACTGAGTCTCTCATTTCCTTTCAGGTCTATGTTTGGGGCTACAATGGAAACGGGCAGCTCGGACTTGGCAGTAGTGGCAACCAGTCGACCCCCTGTAGAATAGCAGCTTTGCAAGGCATTCGTATCCAGCGGGTATGTCCACTGTTGGTTTATGTGTGCCTTTGTTTTTAAAGTCTTCACTGGTAAAGATACCAATGTATTAAAAACAGTTTTTTTTAGCAGGATGAAAAGTTTAGCTGCTTGCATGTCTTCACTGAAGTAAAGGCTTAAGCTCGATTTCCCTGAGTTACATTATAGCTGTTCATCAGAAAATGTATATTTCTAGGGCACTCTCACACACAGCTGTGTACTGTGTGTCTAGAGGACTCATGTTGATCTTACTGTAGCTTTGGCCACGCATGGGGCCTCAGCTCGTTCTGGAGGAAGACTGGTAACTTAATGCTTGCCTGTCTTGGCAGGCTGCCTCTTGCCTTTTTTTTCACTTTTGCTTCTTAACCTACCTTGTGAAAACATGTTTCCTTCTATTTGTAGGCCTGAATGGATTTGGTTTTTGTCTTTCAGGTTGCCTGTGGTTACGCACACACATTAGTATTAACAGATGAAGGCCAAGTGTACGTGTGGGGTGCAAATTCTTATGGCCAGTTGGGCATTGGCAGTAAAAGTAACCTGTCCTATCCTACTCCTGTCGTCGTGGAAAAGGACAGGTAATATGTGCATTTTCGAAATAACTTCAATGTTCTTTAGTGATTAAACAAAACTTATACATGATGTACAATTGTGGGAAATTTACTGCTAGTTCTAGAATATTCTTTAACAAGAGCATTCATTCCTTTTTAAAATTGACTTTTGAATTGTTAGGGAGTTTGACTGTATGTTAAGTATGCCATTTTCCCTGAGCCATATTTCATCTATACCTCCCATAGCTACTCTATATAAACAGTGACTAAACCTCTAACAGCTATTCTACATTATTCTTCTCCTTCACAAATCACCTTTCCCCCTCCTCGTGTTCTCTGTTTTACATTCTTAAGAGGAAGTTGATAACATTGGAGGTCTATGTTCTGTGGTTTAGGGAAATGAAAACACCTCAAATGTTGTATAAAGCCATTCAGTCAGCTACTTACAGAATTTGCCTATTGAAAAGGGTAGGGTCTCTTTCATTACTTCAACTCCCAAGCTGCCACTATGAGGAAGAGTAAAATGGTTAGAAGATTGACATAGTTTTGTGCACTCGTTTGCAAAGTTGTGTTAAGTAAATAGCATATCCAGATTTTTCCCCCAATTTATCCTATTGGTTTTGAAGACCTTTTAAATTTCTCGTATCAGCTGCCTTTCCACTCTTCATTTCTTGACACAGTAGTATGGAACAAAACATTTCATTCAGTATTGTAATCATCGTAGAAATTAATACTGCTATTTTTTACTTTACCTATTTTTGTTATATCTGATTTAAAAATCAATATGTAGATAAATTATCTTGCATTTGTATGCAAATCACTTATATTTTTCTGTTAGAATGAAAATGAAGAACCAAATTTTCATTTTCAACCCCCTTGATTTTCATTTGAGTGTTGTAAACCTGGCTAATTTTATTTAACCTATGTTAAATAGGTTTTAAAAACTGTTTTTATTAATTTTTTTTCCCCTCAAAACAGCATAAGACCTGGAATCCTTAAGAGTTGGGGAGGAGGAGAGCTATTGGAGGCCTGGAACTAGTGGGCTTGCACTAAGTGCCTACAGCCCTGTCACTTGCAATTTTTTTTTACTTCCAGG
>NW_017731498.1:2523290-2528384 GCF_001890085.2 Hipposideros armiger
AATAAGCTTCTGTTGTTTATCAGCCACCCAGTCTATAGTATTTTGTTACAGCAGCCCGAATCGACTTCAGATACCCCAGTACTTCAGAAGGTGACCTTATTTGAAAACGGGACAATTGCAGATGGAATTAGTTTAGTTAAGATGGTGCCCACCAGTATGACTGGTGCCCTTATAAAAAGGAAACAGATACACATAGAGAGGAATATGATGTGAAGACACAGGGAGAAGGTAGCCATCTAAAAGCCAAGGAGAGAGGCCTGGAATGGGACCTTCCCTCACAGCCCTCAGAGGGAACCAAACTAGCTGTTACCTTGATTTTGAACTTCTAGAATTCAGAATTGTGAGAAAACGAATTTCTGCTGTTAAGCAACTAAGTCTGTGGTACTTTGTTACAATAAGCCCTAGCAAACTAATATACATACTTTCTGGGTATTTCTTCCTACCGGTCCCCAAACCTGAGTGGGGGATGAGGGAAACCCATCCACTGTTTAAAATGAAGGTCAGAACTGACCCATCATCACCTGAGATTTCTGTACTGTTTCCTGGGTGGCACCGTCAGCATTGTTCTTTTCCAAGGACTGGCTTTGTTAAGACTTCAGCAGCAGATGAAATAGCAGTCTTCTGTCTCGTTCTTTGCTGTTTTTACAACCAGCTTAGTTTCCAGAGCTACATTTAAGACACACCCAACACTGAAAGCGCTTGCTAGACATTCAGCTCCCCAGAGTTCAGCCTTGGATGACTCCCGCGTCCTTGAGGAAAAAGAATAGGTGAGATCTGATTCCGTCCAGGGCCTTTGGCTCTTGGTTGCAGTGAGAGCAGTTGAGCTTGTAAAGGCAATTTCCACAGCTGGGAGAGAGGCCTGTCAAAACCAGAACGAGCTTGTTCTCTCATTAAACCAGTGCTAGCTCTTCTACAGAAGTGCAAGGGGCAAAGAAAATTTAATTTGTTAATAATAGTCTCAATATGTATTTTTTCCTTTTCAGCCAGTACAGGCTACTCTGTCATCTTTGAAGATGTTAGATGTGGGCAAGTGGCCAATTTTCTCCCTTTGTTCTGAGGAAGAACTGCAGTTAATTCGTCAGGCTTGTGTCTTTGGCAGTGCTGGCAATGAAGTTTTATATACTACAGTAAATGATGAGGTAATTTTGGAGAAAAAAATCAGCCACTCCTATTTTCAGTAATGGATTTGCTAAACTGAAGACCGTGGGGGGAACTAAGGAATTAAGGTTAAAAAAAAAAAAAGCACAGAGAGTAGATTCTTCTTTATTATTATATAATGAAGTGGTTTTGTTTGAGGAGGACTATTCCTATTTGAATGTAATTATAGGTTTGTCAGAAATAGAATGGCTTGAACTAACAGTGGTTTTCCCCCACAGGTTTTTGTGCTTGGCACAAACTGCTGTGGCTGTTTGGGATTAGGTGATGTCCAGAGCACCCTTGAACCTCGGAGACTGGATTCTTTAAATGGCAAAAAAATAGCCTGCCTCAGCTATGGGAGTGGTCCACATATTGTCCTTGCAACAACAGGTAACCTCGGAACACAGTGTGGACTTATTTTAGCAATCGCTTTGTTTGTTGAGAACCAAGACTAGGACCACCCTTACATTGAGAACATACTTTTTGATTGGGCAAGAGTTTCAGGCTCTGCCCTGTGAACTGGACTATGCTTTATCAGATATGAACATATCTGAATGTCAGAGTAAGGTAATGAAGCAGATGGAAGCTAGCAGTTATTGGCACTTTAGATGTAAGAATGGCAATGCTTTAAACCTATTTTGTTTATACTTTGTAAGTTAATTATTTTGCATTAGAACGCTGAACTCACGCTGGACTTTCTGAATTTGAGATTCCTGACATAAAAGCCAGATTCCAGGATCCCCTCTAACTGTTAGAATTCTGTGATTCTTACATCAAACAGATGGATGTCATTGGTTATTAGTAATACAAGGAGTTAAATATTCTCATGCTTATTTCATTAATTCAGAATAATAAGACATTACAATTAAAACATATTGTAAAATTTTTCTTAAGCTGAATATTCATGTTATTGGTGTTCTTTAAACCGAATGTAAATTTTATACTCTCTTATATATTTATTTCACATTTAAAAAATAAGTTTTAGGGATTTTTGGTTGCCATAATAGTGGCCTAGATTATTCAGACCACTTCTTCACTGCAAACAACTGAAAATGCTAGGTAAAACATTAACATTTTTTTTTCATAAAGGCACCAAAGCACTGACAAGGCAGAAAGGAATTATCAGACCGTGATTTGGGAGAAAGTGTGAAGAAGTCGGAGGGAAACTTGAAGCTAATTTTGCCTTAAAGATATCTGCGTATCCACTTGAATGGAATTGTGGTCTAATGTACTTCTGAGGTGAAGGGGTCATAGGTCAAAGACCTTGCACTATATAAAGGGCTGCACTCTCAGGGCAAGGATGAGCCAGTTCTTCCATCTCTATGGGACTGAAGTGAAGAATTCCTTGGCTCTGAACAAATCAGGAAGAAAAAAAGAAAGAAAACTTCTCCCTGAGAGGTTTAACAATGAATTTATATTCCAGTTCACATCAGACTGGGTAGTCCAAGAAATCTCAAGCCTTGAGTTTATTAAAGAAGGACCATTAAGTACCTTTAAGAAGTTAACACATATCCTTTCTTTAGGAAGGCACCTTCATTCTGGGCCTGAGGGAGAATGATGCCACTGAAAAATAAGTTTCCAATGGCAATTAGAAGCACATAGTCAAAGATAACCAGGTACAGAAGGAAACGGGCACCACGAATGAGAACCAGCAAAACTGCCAAATACCAGATAATGGAATTATAAGACACCGATTATAAGATGGCTGCATTTATCGTGTTTGAAGAAATAAACGAGTTTAAAGATACCTGCAGAGATCATAGAAGATTTGAAAAAGAACCAAATATACAATATAATTATCAAAATGAAAAACTCAGTGGACAAATTTTATAGCAGTTTGGACACAGCAAAAGATAAAATTAATAAACTGGAAGATAGATCAGAAGAAATCTGGAATGTAGCACAAAGAGATAATATGGTAGAAAAATACAGATAAAATGAGTGTACTGGAATAATNTGAAGTATCATAATCCACTTGGTTCTCGTATCGATGGAGAAGCAGTTATACAGGTAGCGTACACTCAAAGGAATAATAAAATGCATCATTTACTTTACAGAGCTGTATTTCCTTAATTATGTTTTCCTTGAGCTACTATTAAAATTCTGCTACTTTGCATTTCCCAAACAGATGCCAGCGAGAGACAGGGAAGATAGACTGGGTATGAGCAAAGAGTTAGTAAAGGAGAGCTGGCCTGGGATTGAGTCTCACCTATGGTAGTGTTATGCGCAGGAAAGAGGGTTATATTGCCAAGCTCTGATTCCCGGGTAGCTCCTTTTTCCTCATACAGAGTTTTCTATTGCTTACTCTTGGCTCTTGTTCAGCCAGTCCCTCACTTAACAGTTGGGCACAGAGATAATTGGGTGCCTTCTACAGAGATGGCTGCCATCATGCAGGGTGGCTGAGAGTAACTGAGGTGCTTCCTATAGGGTGCTGTGTGTGAATCCTTATACTAATATATGCTTTCATTATATATACAATGTATATATACTATATATGTACGTATGTATACAATATATGATGTACATAACTGTACATTCATGATTATACTGGACAGAAGAATGTATTTTCTGTGAACAAAGATGCTTCAGTTCCTTGAGACTAATATAAATATTTACTTCAAAAAGTATAAGCATATATACTTCATAAAGTAAATCATCAGTTCCCTATGAAATAGTTCCCCATAGATTTAAACAATGACTTTTGGATGACTAACCTTCAACAGCTAGCTTTCTGGCAGGTTTTAAAAGCAATGTATTTATACCTCTGTTGTGCTTAGGTTATATTGTAATTATTTGTTTTCTATAAACTGTGCGCTCCTTAAAGGGAGCCATCATGTCCCGTTTTTATTTTATTTTATTTAAAAAAATTTTTTTTCATTTTTAGCTGAGCCATCCTGCCACCTTTTGGCAGCTCAGCAGCAGCTCAGCTCGGGCCAGGCATCGAACCGCTGTTGCTCAGAGCTCAAACTCTTGAGCGAGGTCTTAACCAACTGGGCCACTCGGCCGGCCTATGTCCCGTTTTTATATCTTTAATATCAGACACTTAATAAAGGTTCAGTGATACTGTCAGACCCAGTGTTCTCTCAACCAGTAGCATCCTTTAACAAATGCACAATTGCAGGTGAACATTACAGACACCCACACTGGAATCCCAGTGGTTAGCAGAGTTACAAGCGGGGTACTATAGGTTCTGTATAGGTGGGCCAGGAAGAAAGTTTAGAACTAATGATCTGTAGGCAAGGGTTTAGGAGCTGGTTGAATTTACAACCTGATTCTAGGCCTCTAGAAACCACTTGATGTTGTAGCAGGGCAGGTTAAAATCCAACAAACTGCTTGAAAGGAAAAAATGAGGTAGCAATCAATTATTGTATTGCTGCTTATTTTCTCATTGTATATTGCCGTCTGCCCTATTTGTGCAAGACAGCCCACAGCGAAAGCCTTGCAAATGCAAGCAAACACTAGGCCTACCAGTAGTATCACTTTTTACGTGACCTTCTTATTCAGCAACAGATGTGCGCAAAGATATCCGGGCTCACCCGCTTAAAAGCTAGTGATCTCGGAGGATTAGTTAGTCTCTCCGTGCCTCAGTGTCCTCATATGTAGAATGAGGACAACAACGTCTGTGTCCTACAATGGAGAAGATTAGAAATGATATATAAAAACTCTTTTAACCAGCACACTAGCACATCTACATTAAATATTTGATGCCCCATCCCAAACATTTTTCTTTTTGAAATTTCTAGACTTAAATAGGAAAAAAAAAAATTCAAATGAAGACATCATAGAAGATAAGGCCTTGGTGATATAAAGAGGTGGGTAATTTCAGGTTAGACTATAAGCTAACATAATGAGAGTCTGTCCTTAGCTCTGTAGTGGCCCTTGGGTGCTGCCCAAAAGATAATAGAAGAAATTCTCAGGGCAGGGTCTTACAATTCGAGTGGCATGGGTTTGGCATGA
>NW_017731498.1:2530020-2530915 GCF_001890085.2 Hipposideros armiger
GCTGTAAATCAGCACCTTGTTCAGTTTTTTGCCGCTCCAGACAGGTCCTTCTATGAACGAGGAATTATGAAGCTCCCTGAAAGATGGCAAAAGGTTATCGAACAAAATGGGCAATATATCATTGATTGATCTTTGTTCTTATAAATAAATGACCTTTGAAAAACATAGACAAAATACGTCATGACTTTTCCGACGATCCAATGTATATATATTAAATTATAGTTGACATACAATATTATTCAACAGCAGCATCAGGTGTACAAGGCAGTCAGTGGTCAAGGCTCTACACCATCCATGAAGTGGTCTCCCTAACAAAACATGTGACCATCTGACACCCTACAAAATATTGGGTTGTCGGAAAAGTCATGATGTTATTTTTACTATGTTTTTTGTTGCAAAAATGCATTGTGACTTTTCTGACAACCCAGTATTTACAACATTATTAGTTATATTCCCCAAACCGTCTTTCATATCCCTGTGGCAATACTGTAGTTACCCAATTTATGCTGTCTAATCCTTTTCCCTTCTCCCTCATCCCCACTCCCCTCCCAATTAGCAACCATTAGTTTTTTATATCTGAGACTATTTCTGTTTACTTAGCTCATTTATTCAGTTCTTTAGATTCCACATATAAGTGAGATCATATGGTCAGTCTTTCTCCGACTGACTTATTTCACTTAACATAATGTCCTCTAGGTCCATCCATATCGTTGCAAATGGTAAGATTTCATTCTTCTTTATAGCTGAGTGATACTTCATTGTATACATGTACCACTGCTTCTTAATCTAGTTGTCTACCAATGGGCATTTCCAAGTCTTGGCTATTGTAAATAGCAATGGAACAGAATAGAGAGTCCAGAAATAAATCCATCCGTATATGGTCATTTAATCTACA
>NW_017731498.1:2532665-2534225 GCF_001890085.2 Hipposideros armiger
GGTGTAATTTCTGAGCTTGTGAGATCCTGGTCACAGGAATCTTGCAAGGGAGGAATTTACAGTCCGCTGGGACTTGTTCTGTACCCACCCACCCTTTTCAATTACTGGAACTTTGCAGCTATGTTATGACTTATCTCTCGGGAACTTACTTCTGACTCTTTTAGGGCCCATTACAAGGAAGCTTGACTGGTTAGAAACAACAGGATTGAATTTGGGGTGGGGTAGATCAGAAGGGCTTAGTTAACTGTTCACTGAGTGGAAAGTAAAAAATTTGTCTAATTGGATTCTTTGCTAAACAGCAAACCAAGGGAAACCTTTAAATTTTTTCCCCACCCAGGTCTATTTATGATGAAGAATGTTAACATGTGCCAGCAATTTATGTTCACATAAAAATAATTTTAATAATTAAAATGATTCTCTTCTCTCTAACCCAGTCATCCCCAATCTTTCTGGAGTTTTAATATTTTGATTCACTAACGTTTGTGTCTTTGTTCTTAAAGTTCCATAAAAATATATTTTAAGTTAAATTGGTTTAAAATCAACGTTACCTTGAATTTTTGTGAATTTTGTGACTTCTAGAGGTAATTGGTCATATGTGGGCCTCTTACAAAACCAGGATTGGAAATCACTGCTCTGGATCTCATTATCACTGTTTTTTCTCCATTATTCTTTACCCTCACAAATTACCTTTTTCTCTCTATGTTTTCTGTTTCCTATCCTTTCTCACTCTCTGCTTTTTCATTTCTAGTACTTCACAGCCATTAAGCTGTGCAGTTGTAGATCCTTCCGTTGAGGTGACACAAAACCTACTTATTATAAATGTGTAGTGATTTTTTTTCCATTAAGAACGGCTATAAAATAAAGTGTGAAACATGCCAGATATCTTCACAGTAAAAGTTAGTCAGTTTATAGTCAACGCCTATAAACTGACTGGCAGATCTGAGCTTCACAATTTGGCCCTTGGTATGAATCAGATATAGAACATAATGACCTCAGGCAGGGTGCCTGGGCCGTGGCTTCCGTCCCAAGCCTAGACCTGAAGGCTCCCTCTGGCTCCCTCCATGCATCCTCCTGTAGCAGCTTCTGCCGTCAGCAGGTGCCCCACCCGACTTCCTGTGTGGCGCTAGCATTCCAGGTAAACGTCGGGAGGCCAGGTGAAGGCCGGGTCCACAGCCTCCTGCATCCTGACCCTCTTGCTGTGTCTGTACCAGCCAGTGTTCCCACCTCCTGTAATGGCAAAGGTGTCCCCCCTTTCATGGAGGCTCATAATAAGCATTTCAGAAGTGAATGTAGGAATTAAGTTATTTTGATTTTCTGATGGTGGGTAGTTGAGCATCGGTGGACACTGTTGTATTGCAGTCAGTTAACATGTTCATAGAACATTATCAGGGAAAAGGGAGGTGATCTATCATTTTAAGCAGTTTCCCAAAGTACACAAAAGTTACTAAAAAAAAAAAAAAATCTAAGTCTTTGCCTGGCAGGTCATTGTGGGAGTGATTAAATATGAGAAGAACAGAGCAGTTAATTAATGTTTATCTAAACAGTGTTGGGTTGGTCTAA
>NW_017731498.1:2534685-2615307 GCF_001890085.2 Hipposideros armiger
CCTTGGTTTTAAGACTGACACCTCTGTTGTCAGCAAACCTCATTGCTCTCTGCTTCCCAAAGTTGCCCATGTGTTCCAGGTAGGTCCTCTTCATAGTGTACCCTCTCCAGGCTTGCTGTTTCCATGCGATGCCTACACATTTGTACACGTATTTCTCCCTGCCTCAAATGCCCTTTCTCTTCCAAACCTGCATTCCCTTTTACTTTAAATACTCGTCCTCCCTGAGGAGGCCCCAGGTGTTTTCCCTTACTCACCAGAGCACTTGTAGTCAGGGCTACACTATGATGGTGTCTGGGAGTTATTTGCAGTTTTACAGATACGTCACTTGTCTCTTCAGCTGAGTCATGAGCTCCTCGGGCAGGCTCCAGAGTGCCTGCAGCAGCAGATGTTAAACACTTTTAGTCACGGGAAGAAATGTATACTGTGCCAGACAGCTTATTTCATTTACTCTTCACCACAAGCCTGTGAGATGACTGCTACCTTGTATTCTGCTCCCTTCACCTTTCTTTCTTTCTTTTTTATTTTTTTAAGATGATAAAATGGATAATAGTTTAGGCAATTTGGCCTCTACACATGGCTATCCTTCTCCCAACCCATGTCCTTCCCACCACACCGAGCCATCCAAAATGAAGGGTGTTGCTACCCTCACGTGGGGGTACTATATGAGGGTAGACGCTAACAGTAGATGCATTTTTCTTTGACTAAATGTATTCTGTTTCCTGCTCCCTTTTCTCTATTTGTTGAAAAGAATATGCTTTTTGAGAAGCCAAATAGTATTGACCATTTTCCCTATGTGGGGAAGTTTCTTTTAAAACACTGTGTCAGAGATTTCAGCCACTTGACTGACTTAACCATGCAAATCATTAATTGATCATTAGAAATATACAGTCTCTACATAAGGGAGGCTTTGGCACTTAAAATGCTGAGTAGAAGTAATAATATTAAGAAACCTCTATTGCTAGGCTACCATTTACACACCAGACATCGTGCTTGGCGCTTAGCATTTTCTTGTTTAATTTTCACATATTGGCCTTACATTGTGATGAAACTGAGACTCCTAGAGGCTCAGGGCCATTCCCACAGTTACACAGCCTAGTGGTAGAGCTAGGATTCTAACCTCCAGGACTGCTGGATCCTAGGATCCAACATCCAGGACTCCGGGCCATCATAGCCTCTCTTCCTCCAGTACTCTTGGGTTATTTTCAGGAGCTGAGAGCAATCCTCTAATAAATCAATGAAATTACTTGGGCTGCACATGAAAACAATGTCTCAGCCTTCTGAGGCAAGCTACCATAGCAATCTCCAGGTTGTATGGTGACCAGCCTCCTTCCATGATTGGAAAACATCCAGTTAAAGCACACAGTGGAAGAATATCTCCACCCTTCAGCTGTTAGCCTTGGTCAACGGGGTCTTACCCAACCCTCAGTGGCTCACTTTTGTTGAGTCTTTTTCAATGAGTTAATAAAATGATATACAAATTCTATTTAGTAAGACACTGTACTGGGTGCTTAGGGAGAGAGAAATAAGCTAGTGATTTAGCCTGTCGGGAATTTGTAGTCTAACTGAATAGGTAAGACATATACACATGAAAAGATAACAGGGCCAGGCTGGAGTGGTGTGGACATGAAGTACTGTAAGAACTCATATGAGCAAGAGACCTCTTACCTTGGGGCTGTTTGAGCTTAAAAGATGGGTAGGATTTTTAAGGCAGGAAGAAAGGAAAGAACATTCCTGAATAAGGACTTTACGGATAAAAGACATTGAGGGGCAGTGAGTACATCTGTTTGTTGGAACATAAGGTGTATGGGCAAAAGTTATTTGAAAAAACGCTGGACATAGGTGGAAGCCAAATTATGGAAGGCCTTAATGTCACATGTCTGGATTTTATTTTGTGGGAAGTCACTGAAGGTTTCAAAGTACTGATGACAATGGTGTTTCAAGAGGATTATTCACCTGCCAGTATTGTGCAGTTTGGGTCAGAGGAGAGCAGATCTAAGGCAGAGACCTAGGAGGCTGTTACATTGGTCCAGATGTGGGGTGTATCTGACCGAGGGTGGTGGCAGATGGGAGAATTCACAAAGACTCTATGTTATTTGTCAACTGGACATTCTGAGAAAAGTGGTAAGGGAGGAGGGAGAAGAAGTCAAAGATGATTCTGAAGTTCTGTCACTGAGGATGCTGGTACCATTGCATGCTGTGACAAAATCAAGATGGCAACCTCACTTGGGGTAAAATAGTTTACTGTCTTCTTTGAATCTGTATGGTGGCTTATTCTTAGGGCAAAGTAATTATTTCCAAATCAACAAAAAGAGTGTTTTCCATTCAGAAGTGTTCTGAGAACTACCTCCCTGGCAATCATGAACCTGTTGCACTCGGGTCTAACATATATTAATCCCAGAAAACTTCACTCTTGGGCTCCAGATGACACAGCCCAGTGAGTTAGAACTACTGAGTTTACTGTTTGCAGTCAGTTGGGGTGACCTACAGCATGCTCCATGTAACCTAAAATTGATGAAGTTTTGATGAAAATGGTTATTGAGCTTGAGTCAAAATGGCTGAAGTCTTTATTATCTACCTTAGTAAGTTATGTTTTAAGAAAAACAATTATATCACATTTTTTTCTTTGTTGGTCTTTACACTCTGAACTGTACTTGAATTTCAAAATGGGATAGTACGTATTTTTATACGTTTACTGGTGAGAAGTGGTAACAAGATCTTCATGACTTATAAGTGTGCTGAAGTATAGCTTCCATGTAAATACCTATATATTGCCTGAAAACTTAGGCCGTTAGTTGTGTAAGGTCTTGTTTTGTTTTTTAAATCAGTTAAACCCAAAGGAAGGAGAGACCAGCTGTTTCTTTTCCTGTTTATGGTGTTTACTTGGTGTTTGTGAATTTAGAATTATAGAGATTGCAGCCTGCCACTCTGCCCACACCTCTGCCGCCAAGACCCAGGGGGGCCACGTGTACATGTGGGGCCAGTGCCGGGGCCAGTCGGTGGTCCTGCCTCACCTCACCCACTTCTCCTGCACGGACGACGTGTTTGCCTGCTTTGCCACTCCCGCCGTCTCGTGGCGCCTCCTGTCTGTGGGTGAGCTGATCGCTGCACATTTGGGTGATGGCTTGAGAGCTAGGAAGAGAACTCGGGTGCTTTTATTTTGACAGGAAGGACTATGTTAAGTGCAGTATCATATGATTTGTTTCCCGCTAATGGGCTCCTATAAAACGGAACTAGTTTGATTGATTTGTTTTTCTTAAAAGTATCAGCCACTTACACTGCATACTAAATTAAAAGTATTTTTATTTGACTGCTTTTTAATTTGACTGGGAAACCATATCTTTTCGTTTTAGCTAGTATATTTACTCAAACATTCAAAAGTTTCATTTAGTGAGGTGGTTTTGGACTTTTTAGTTATTTTGCCAGATTTATAAGCAGATGTGTGTGAGGTTCTAATCCTTAATGATCACAGAGATGCACATCTGTATTTAGGGCAAAAAAAAGCATTGCTCAGTTGGTCAGTTATTTTGGAAAATTGGTATTTTCATGACTTCAATGCTATATTGCAGCCTGCATTTTCATTATGTCTGTAGTTAACTCAATGGTGGTGTTGTTTTCTTAGAACCTGACGACCACCTCACAGTGGCTGAGTCACTGAAGAGGGAATTTGACAACCCCAACACCGCAGACCTGAAATTTCTGGTGGATGGAAAGTATATTTATGCACATAAAGTCCTTCTCAAAATCAGGTAAGGAATAATTTATTTTGAGAGTTGAAATAAATACATTTATTATTTGCTAATCCAAGGAACTATGCTAGGCACTTCAGTAATTATGAAAAAATGTAAGGCAGTTTTTGCTCTTATGAGCTTATAGTACAGCTGGGGGAATACATTATACAGAAAACAAGAAATAATAGAGGCGAGATGCAGTGATGCTGGGGGTGTGGTTCAGGACATAAGCACCGTAGGCCTCCTGGGAGGACCTTACAAACCGTTTGCCCCACTTGGCGTCAGAGACAGCCAGCCACCACCGGGTGAGTGTGCCATGTGCTTTTGGCACTTCGGGGACTGCTTCGACACAAGCCAGTCCCCTATCTGGGAGCGGGGCTCAGTCCATGAGTGTCGTTCTCCTCAGCCAGCTGTGGGATACTGAACTTACAGATGCTTGAAATAAGAGAAGATGAAGCTTTTCCAGAGCATCCAGGTCTTGGGTAAAGCTAAGCCAGACTTCTAAGGAATCAAATTCACTGATGTATCATTTTTGAGGAATGTGCTACATCCATTTAAAGTGCATGTTTCAGGAACTTCGACATATTCGTACATGTGAAAGCAGTGCCCCAAATCAAGATATGGAAAGTTTCTGCCACCCCTCAAAGATCCCTCATGCCCCAGCCTTGGGGCCAGCACTGATCTTCTTTCTGTCACTGTAGATTTGTTAGCATTTTCTAGAAGTTTATACAAATGGAATTATACAGTATGTCCTCTTCTGGGCCTGGCTTCTTTCTTTTAACGTAATGATTTTGAAAATCATCACATTGTTGTGTAACAGATATTTAAATCCTACTGCAATGAACTCGCTATAGCATTTTAGTCTCCAAACACTGTTATACTCTGAGGTTAGGGCTTCAACCTATGAGGAATTGGGAGAACACATAATTCAACCCGTAACAGGAAGTAAAGAAACAAAATTACTCAGAGGTTATAAACATAAACCCACCTGGTTTCCATAAGTGCTGCTCAGTGGACGTGGTGTGGGAACTAGGCCAGGGAACAGGCAGTTTCCACCCAGCGTGGCTGCGGAGGCGGGTCCAGCACAGCAGGGGTGCACTGGCAGCCTTGCGGAGTTAATGGCGGTTTGGAAACTGGCCAGCAGAGGAAGTGAGGGGCTGGGGCAAGGACAGAAGGTGGGAAACTTGCAGAGCGTCACGTGTGGTGCTGCTTTTCCCCTTTCTCCCTGTCAGCTTTTCCCGCTTTGAGCCCCACAAGGACGTGCTCCCTGCAGTCGTCGGCTCTTGCCCAGACGCTAGGACCTGACACGCTTTTCTTACTTCAGGTGTGAGCATTTTCGTTCTTCGTTGGAAGACAGTGAGGATGATATTGTAGAAATGAGTGAATTTTCGTATCCTGTTTACCGAGCCTTCCTGGAATACCTGTACACGGACAGCATCAGCCTCCCCCCTGAGGAGGCAGTAGGTAATTGCCACCAGACATGACCAAGAGATTGGCAAGACGCTGGGTGACTTGGCAAAGGCGGTTTCTGTCGAGCCTAAATGCAAGTCTCTGTGAGGGCAATCACAGAAGGAGTCCTCTTTTTGTGTGTTGAGCACAAACTCTTTTCCCTTGTTACTACTTCCTAAGAGGTTGACTGGCTAGATATTATAAAAGAAGAGATAGATGAACTATCAAACCATCACCGCTGTGGAGCGGGTGCCATTCTTCCTTAATCACTGTATGTAAGTGTTGTGCATAACTTTTAGCTTAGCACACCGGCTGCCCTGAAGATGCTTGCACTACAAAAAAGGTAAAATGCATATAAGCTCTGCTGGTCTCCATAACTGTGATTTTCCCTCCCAGATTTTGGGACACACTGTGGTCTGGTGTGTTCCACCAGAGTGAGGGGTGTTCACCGCACTTCACGCTTACTGACAATAAAAGAGCAACGCAGGGTGTCCAATGGCCGCAGAGTAAAAAATATACTAAGTTTCAGTTTGCAGCTGTCAGCAATAGTGTTGGCCAGTGGTACAGAGAAATTCAGGAACTACTTCTATAAGAAACTAAAGAAAGAGTTCAACCCCCCAGTTTTTAAATTAAACAATCATTGTACATGTATACACCATTTTTTACCACTTTTTACCAGATCAGCATTTCTTTTTACTCGGGAAAACAGAAGTCTGACTTCTGAAGCTTTATAGTTTCCTTCCTTCCACAAATGCGTTAGTGCCCGTGCCCACTGTGAGCTGTAGCTCCTCTCCGTGTCTGAGGAGACGGACCGCGGCCCTGACCCTGTGGAGCTTTGTATTCAGATGAGGGGGACCAGCCCTAAACAAGTAAATGCATGCATTCAGTTGGGAGGCTGGAAGGAGGCCTCCATTAGGAGGTACACTGAGCAGAGACCTGGGGGAGGCGTGAGGGAGCAAGCCACGCAGATACCCAAGAAAGAGCACTGTAAGCGTGGAAACAGTAGATGTAAAGGTCAGACAGGAACACGTTTAGCAGGTGGAGGAAGAGGAAGGGGGCCAGGGTGGTTGCGGTGGACTCAGCAAGGCTGACAGTGGTAGGAACTGGTCAGACAGAGCTGGGCAAGATCATGCGAACCTCGGAGGCCATGGTGAAGAGCTTGCGTTTTATTCTTGGTGTGGTGGAAAGCCTTGGAAGGTTCTGAACATAAGGATTGTGTTACTTAGGATTTGCTTTAACTCTGATAGTAAAATGGAAAGAAAAAAAAAGTGATTTGAACAAGATAGTTTCTTTCCTTCTCTCATGGTGTTACAGCGCAGGGCATTCATACACGTGGCCTGTTCTTAGGGTCTGAGACTGCATCTGCATTACGGGCAGCAGGACAGAGGAAGGGACAGTGACATGGGGCAAAGGGCAAATCCCAGCGTCTCTTAAGGAAGGGTCCTGGAAGTTCCACTTATTTATAGATCAGAGCTGACCAAGGCCATCACCAAGCTACCCAGGAGGGAAGTTGGGGAAAATGTGGTTATCTCCAGATGGCCAGGGCTCAGCTAAATATTCTGATTTTGGAAGAAAGGGAGTGTATGAGTGAGTGTGTGTGTGTGTGTGTGTGTGTGTGTGTGTGTGTGTGTCGTGGGTAAGCAACAAGCAGCTTCTACCACAGGAGCGATGTGATTTGTGTTTAAAAGATCAGTAGTTATAATGGTTCAGGTGTGAGATGATGGTACCCTAGGTTAGGGAGGTATAGCAGTGGTGGTGTTGAAAAGAGAGCAGATTCGGATATATTTTAAAGATGGAGCTGATGGGATTTGTCGATGGATGGGATGTGGGCTGGAGGGAAAGAGAGAAGGGTGACTGCTCTGATGCACTTGGCCTGGGTGGCTGGTTTACCGGAAGTATCAGTCACTAAGATGAGGAAGACGGAGAGGGGTTGCTGTTGAGTCTGACAAGTCAAAGGAGTCTGAGCTGCTTTATTAGACGCCCAGTGGCAGTTATTTGGCAGGCCCACCCCTAACATTTGCAGGGCCCTGGGCAAGAGTCCAAATGAAGGGCTACGTGCCATGTCTAAAAACTTAGTTATATGTCAGCGAACAAACTTCAGATAAAATATGTTCAGTCCTCGTACCCTGAGAAGTATATCTTCACTGAGAACTGAAAGGCCAGGTTTGAGTGTTAGCTGGAATTGAGTTGTAGGACTCCTGGGACTTGTGCACTGGAGCACAGTGGCAAGGGGCCACCAGGCCTCTGGCCTCCAGCTGCCGCCTGCCGCCTTTCTTTTCCCACCAGCAGCTACATCCTGCCTCACAAGGGCTGTGTGGGCACCGCAGCCTGCATGTCTAAGCTCCACCCACCCCCACCTCAGGCCACCCGTTGGGGCTGTGGTCTGCACTTTTGGTAGTATGGTTTGGAGGGAAGGAAATACCCACACACGTGCCTTCAGGGCCAGTTAGGCAGAGAATCCCAGCGTCTCACATCCCCAATGTGTAGTCTAAGAGTGAGTGGGTGCATGGCTCCTTGGCCACACTTTTGGTGAGGGGTGTGCCTGGAGGAGGCACAGAGCAGGGACTCGGGGCAGGGTCCTCTTGCAGGGCATGTGAGGACTTGTAGATGTGAGTCTGAAGCTTGGGAGTGTATAGGGCCATTGATAAGAGTTTGGGAGTTGAGAACTGACCAAAAACAATCGAGCCATTCACACGACTTTCAAGATTTCAGTATCCTCCAATGGGCATAGGGCTTTCTTCCATAACTTTGGTAATGTTTATGTTACAGTGAAAGGAAGTTTCCAATCAAATTCTTCCACATATTCGAAACTTATCAGCAAACAGATATAAAAAGAGTTAATATTGTAAGACGATGAAATCCTGGCTCTGTCCATTAGGCCCTCTGTACAGTAGTTTGCATGAAAGGTTAGCTTGAAGTAGATGTGACGATATTCTAGTAGCAAGATTCAGCTAACCTTCTGGTCAGGTGGGAGCCTAGTACTGGATGCAGACCTAGCGAATGTACTTCTCCAAAGGTGCAGGGCTGCTGAGCTCATGGTGCCTGAACCCCATTTGTGCAAAGGCAAAAGGACCCTCACAACATTTCTAGCCAGGCCACACATCCCCAACACCACTCAGTTCACCAGTGACAGAGTATTTCTAGCACTCTTTAACGAAGATGTCCATAGCAGTATCTGAAGCTCCTGAAGGATCTTTCAAATACTAACTGACCATTCCTGATTGGAGTACTTCATGGTGTCCCTTGGAGTAGATTAAAATTAACTTACAAATGTATATCCCTCTATGTTGAATTATTTGAAATCAGATAACAGATAATATAACAGGAACCATCAGCATTTATAGGTGGTATTTAAATCATGGGGCTGGAATCACTTAGGGAAGTAAGTGAGGCAAGAATCTGAGGACTGAACCCTGGAGGACTCAAATATTCAGAAGTCAGGAAAAGGGGTCCAGCCAAGAGACTGAAGAGTAATTAAATAAAAACACAAGCAAGTAACAAAGCATTTCATCAACCACATGCAATTCTGTGTCAGTCTTGAGGAAGATGAAACTGGAGAATAGCCCTTGGGCTTGGCACTGTGGAAGCCATTAGTGACAGTCACAGGTGTGTTGTCAGGGAGTGGAGGGATGGGGTTCTGCCTGCAATGGCTTGAGATAAGAATGGAAGGTGAGAAAATGGAGGCAGCAAGTAGGGAGGACTCTTCCCCGGAGATTTGTTGTAGAGAGGAGCAGGGAAATGGGGAAGGGCGATGGATGCAAACGTGTCCACGAAAGGTTTTTTTCTTTTTTAAAAAAAAGATGAGCACTACGAGTATTATAGCATGTGTGTATGCTGATGGAGATGACCCACGAGCACCTGTTGGTAATGCAGGTGGACAGATAATTAGAGGGGCATTTCTAGGAAGTATATTAGAGCCATTTTCACCGTGCTCCTATTTTTCCACAGCTCCTTGTTTGTGAATTGTATTTGCTCAGTTCAGCTCCATTCCTCACAGTGTAAGTCAGCACAAGTATGTTTTACACAGCCTTCCCCAAGGATTTTATTCCAAATAATGTCAAAATCATCTCTGAAGGGTTGCGTTTGAAACCACATCAGGACGCTTGAAATCACTACCACTAATAAACATCTCTTTCCACAAGGATTGTTAGATTTGGCTACATTTTATAGAGAAAACCGTTTGAAAAAGCTCTGCCAACAAACGATCAAGCAAGGAATCTGCGAGGAGAATGCCATTGCTCTGCTCTCTGCTGCTGTGAAGTACGACGCTCAGGTAAGAGAAGCATTTTGTCAACTCACTGACCTTCTGGAAAAAATAGACGTCTACCTCATATCTTAAACTAAACTAAAATCTAGGTAGATGAAAGACTTAATGTAAACAAATACAGTAAAGTATCAGAAAAAATATTAGTGACTCTTTATATAATATTACCTGGAGGGCAGAAACTCTAAAGGAAAAAATGGATAGATTTGATTTCAAAATGATGATAAACATTTATACACCAAAAAAATACCACATGGAAAATTAGAAAGTAAATGATACACTGGGAAAATGTTTGCAATATATAATGATGCAAGTTTATCATAGTTAATGTATAGTTCTTAAAAAACAAAAAGAAAACATGGGGAGTTTGAAAAAAAATGAACCAAATGGATTTATGAAAAAATGAAAACAAGGTATAATTTTACATCTGTCATACCAGGGAATATATTTTTAGAAATACAGGCTCATAACAGTGGATGTTCTTCTAAACTGCTGATGAAAGTGCAAATTGATAGAATCATTATAGTGCAATTTGATATACTATGTATTAAAAGCTTTAATGATGTAATCCTTTAAGAAATTCATTTACAGGAGTTTGTCTGAAGGAAGTAATTATGGATTCAGACACAGATTAACTTCAGAGATGTTTACTGCAGTGTTGTTTATAATTTTGAAAAATTAGAAAAAGTCAATGTGAACAGTAGAGGATTGTTTAAACTACAGGATGTTAATACTATGAAATTGTGCACCTACTAAGATATCACATTAACTGAAAAACTGTTATTTTTATTTTTTTAAGTATAACTAGCTGAATTAAAGACTGAAATTCATTATCTAAATATAAAAAAAGATGGAAAAATATAGTAAATGGTTATCTTTGAATTGTGTGATTATGGATGATTTTCATTTCCTTATCTTGGCTTGTTTTTTCGGAACTTTCTACAGTGACCATGCATTGTTTTGATAATAAAGAAAGGAAAGAAAACCTGTCTTAGGGCTAAATCTTTAGGAAACAGGCTATATTTCTTAGAGTCGATTTCCTTTTGGTATAAGGATATCCTCTCCTTTGGTTAAAAAAACAGGGACATTTTAGTGGTGGGCGGAAAAAAGGTTATAACTTCTTTTCTGCTTATATAAATAATAATATGCTTATTAAAGAACATTTGGAAGATACAAAAAGTATGAGGAAGGAAATGACTCATCAGCCTAAGAACATAACATTTTCACATAGCTCCTTCTGATTTTTGACTACGTTATTTCTAAGTGCTAGATTTTTTTTTTTACTTAACATTTAAAATAATCTTACCCACTTTGAAACACTGACATTTAAAAGCATAGTAATGCTTATCTTTCATCGTGGTAATGCTACATTGGGCACATGCAAAATGCTTTTTGGCCAAACAAAATCTATGTGCTTTTTCTAGAGTTTGTTAAAGTTTGTTAATACTGGACTCTGGTGGGCTGACCTCAGATGACAAAATAGTGGGCGAATAGTGTTTCCATCTGAACTAGACTTAATTTCCAAGACTTTTTCATGTTCCCTATTTATGTGAATTATTTGTATGGTTACCTTCCAGTCCTGTTTTCTTAGAAGTGAGCCCCTGGAGGAATGGAAGGACTTTGCTTTGCTCACATCCCTGGTGCCTAGGAAAGTGCCTGACACATAGTAGGCACTCATTAAATATTTTTAAATGAATGTTCAACTTTGCCTGTAGAGACACTGTATTTTACTACTGCCTGTTTAACTAGTTGTTATACCTTAAATTAGTATAATAGATTGTAAGTAAAATAGGCCATATGTATACTTAAAATATAAGTTTTTGTAAATAAAGGTATATTTGCTTTGGCTAGGACTTTTACTTGCTGACTTTAATCACATAATGGTTTTTTTCAGCAAATTATTAGCCCTCATGCTAGACTATAATTAATTGGAGGCAGGGATTATTACTCAAAGCACAGTTCATATCTCTTTTAATCAAAAGAACCTTATAAAATACAGGCATTATTATTGGTCTCAATTTACAAATGAGGAAACTGCAAGTTGGAGAGATTAAGTAAATACTTAGTAAAGTAGTAAATTGCAAAGCTGGTATGCAATCCAAGGTTAGACAGTTTTTAAATCCACACATTTAACTATAGTTCTCTATAGTCCCCCTCCCCCCATATTTTAAAACAACACTATTCATTCATTGATTCAATAAATAGTCACTGAGTGGCTATTATATGCTTGGCACTGTTCTAGATGCTACAGGTACGGAAAGTGAACCAAACAGACCCAAATGTCTGCCCTCGTGAACTTTCTGGTGAGGGGAGATGGGCAATAAATAAGTGAATACAATATATAGTATATTAGATGGTGATAAATGATATGGAAAAAGTAAGGTAGAGAAGGGAGCTAGCGAGTGCCAGGCTGAGATTCAAGTTGCAAGTTTAAACAGGGGTCAGGGAAGGAAGGTGTCACTGAGAAGGTGACTTGAGCAGACTTGAAGGAGGTATGGATAGAGGGAGCACGCTGCTGGGAGGAGAAAGGTACAGGCCCTGAGGTGGGTGTGGGTGGAGGAGAGCGGTGGGGAAGTCAGAGATGGTGCGTGAGGATGGGTATGTGTGGAGGGAGGCAGGGCCTGCAGCGCCCAACAGGCAGCGTGAAGGGATCAGAGCTCCAGTGGGAGCACTGGAGGGTTTGGAGAGGAGCGGATGGGAGCTGACATTGGCAGTACTCTAGCTGCTGTGTTGAGAATAGTTAGGAGGCTGTATCATCCAATAAGTGATGATGGTAGACTGGTCCAAGTTATTAGCTGTGGGGCTGGTGAAATGTGGCTGGATTTTGAATATATTTTGAAGGTAGAGCCAACAGGATTTGCTGATGGGTTGAATGTGGGTGACAAAAACAAAAACAAAAAGATGACAACTTAGGATGACTCCAAAGTTTTTGGCCTGAGCAACTGAATGGATGAAATGATCATTTATTGAGATAGGGAAGATGGGGCGGAGCAGCATTTTTTTGGAAATAGCAAGACTTTTATTTTGAATATGTTACTTAATAAACAAGTTGGATAAACAAGCCTGGAGTTCAGGGGAAGGTCATCAGTGTAGAGGAGACTGACAGGAAATAGGCAGGTATGAGGATTAAGTTCTATGCACTTCATGTTTAGAGGTCAAGGAGATAAGGAGACACCAGGAAAGGAGTCAGCAGGGAAGGAGGTAGACAGACTAGAAGACTTGAGTCCTAGAAGTTAGTAAAGAGAGTGTGTGGCGAAGGCAGGAGTCAGCCACCACACCAGACGCTGCAGCTCGGCCAGCTGAGAGCTGAGAGCTGAGAGCTAGCCATTGGCTTTGGCAATGAGAACACCGTGGGTGGGTGACCTCAGCAGCAGTGTCAGCAGCGATGGGGATAAAAGCCTGACTGAAGAATGAAAGGTGAGGAATTGGAGATGGGGAATATAGATAACTTCTCCTGGTAATTTTACTATAAAGATTGGAAGAGAAACAAAACTGGTGATGATTGGAGGGCCACATGAAGTAAAACATATTTTTTACTTTTTGAAGATGAAGGCAGTTGAAGCATGTTTGCATAATAATGCAGATAATCCAGTAAAGGAAAGAGGCAGGTGTGCAGGGACAGTTCTAAGTGGTGTCCTTAGGAGGTGGGAGCCATTGGGATGGTGAAAGAGACCAGCCTTAGATGGATCATGGGCTGTTCATCCAGTGACAGGAGAGAGAGCAGTCCACAGGGGTGCAGGCGGGTCGGCCAGAGATCCAGTGCAAGAGCTGTGGAGGTTCCCTCGCAATGAGGAAGGAAGGAAGCTTAGAGCGAGGATGAGGTGGGAGGTGGGTTCGGAGGGGAGAAGGCGTGACAGTCATGTAGTACTATGGGAGGGTGACTGAGCCAGGGAAACGGTTGGATTGCTAGACAGTAGTAAGGGCCCAATTTTAAACATAAGGCCATAGAAAGTAGCCTTTACAGTATAAGTACAACTCTTTTCTGAACAGTAATGGGGCCTTGTTTTATATGCATAGAATCCATTATAACCAAGTATCACTCTACGCCCAGATTACTTGAATTCTTAGAATCAAGGAACTCTTTCCAATTCCTGTCCTTCTTTAGTAATGATGGGAAGTTCCCATTCTAGGATAGTAAAGCAGGGTGGATCCAAGTGTGAACTTCTGATGGTCCTTTTGTTCTCTCATTGATTCGCAGCTTTACTGAAGCTGCCCAGATTTATGACTTCACACTACCGACCCATCTCGCCAGATATTTGTATTGGGTTGTCGGAAAAGTCATGACGCACATTTGCAACAAAAAACAGAAAAAATACGTCATGACTTTTCCGACAACCCAATAGTTTCATGTGTGTGGTGTAGGTGTGAATTTCTCCACTCTTCCTTGTAGAATTCAGCTGGGGAGACTTTCTCTGTCTTGTTTCACTTCAGTGTGCTCTAGGCAAAAATGTCATTTCTAAAAATGTAAACAAGAGTCCATAATTTTAAGTCTGTATTAATGAAGCACATTTTTATGTATAGTCATATGCTGTGATACCAAGTGAGTATGTGGAATTTTGCCTGTTTTATCACTTAGGACTTACCTGGGACTGAGAGATGTTATACACAGCTGTGTTTAGGGATGAAATAAATAGGCTTTCCTCATGTAGTTTGTTTCCTACTTAAAACGTACTGTGAATCTGTGTGTACATTGACTGGCATGGCTATCAGTATTGCTAATTTTTGTCTGTTTTTTCATTTCCAGCATTTGCTATAATTCACATGTGTGTAAAGAAGAGATGATAGTGTGCAATGTGTATATATGATTGTTTGGAGATTATTTTTGGCTTTTCTTTTTTATAAATTAGCTTCAGCTAATAGAGAGGAAGCTTCTTGTCCTGGGTCAAGATGGCAGCGCAGCCCAGGGTTGGAGGCATGTGGGAGTCTCCAAAGGCTGTCCTCACTTTAGCTCTAGTTTGTCTGGAGCCAAAAAAGCATCCAGCCCCCTCTATTCTGATTCTCAAGTTTACAGATCTAATCAAGAGAATTACTATGGGATTATTCTTGGGCTCAGAGTGCATCACAGTGAGCCAGAAACACCAATCTGCAGAATTTCTCTTAGGAGCAAGTCATGATTTCTTCAAAGCATTTTTCCAGTTAAGATGATTGAAGGTATGCAGAGTCTAATGAAATCCAACCATCCCATCCTTTGTCTTCTTGGACAGGAAAAAGAGCAGTGGCCTGTTAATGACTTCAGAGAAGTTGCTTCTCAGCATTACCATTTTCTATGACTTAACTTTTTCTTATATATTCTTTACAGGTAGAAATATTTAAAACCCTTAGGGGAATATAAAAGAGGAGTGTCCTACTTTCAACAGATATTGAAAGTATAATGAATAATACAAATAGAGTCACTATAAAAGGTACAGAATTCATACATGTGCCTGTCTCTGAGAAGAAAAAGTTGGATTCTTTGCATTGGTTGGTGTAGAGGAACTTGAATGTTTTATTCTATTGTTTGCATTTTTACAAGCATAGATTCATATTAGCTGTATAGTTTTTTAACTATCCTTTAGGTATTGTTGTACCACATTTCTTCCTCTTGGCTAGCAAATACCTTTTCCTCGCCTGCGTGTTTTAGGAATTGTCATTCTATGTTGCATTGCATTAGGAAATAGGAATTTGTTAAAACATTTTTTTGGTTGTTTCTAGGATTTAGAAGAATTCTGCTTCAGGTTCTGCATAAACCATTTGACTGTAGTAACACAAACTTCAGGCTTTGCAGAAATGGACCACGATCTCCTCAAGAACTTTATCAGCAAAGCAAGCAGAGTTGGAGCGTTTAAAAATTGATCCTCACCTGTAGGAAAGAATTTTTAACACTTCCGTTTTCCCTGCAGAAGCCAGAGAATGGCTTTTCTGTAGAAGTATTTATGATGAGCTACAGTTGGCTAAAATACTTACGTTCTGTTGAAAGAAGGATCGGTCTTCCCCATCGGCTGAAACCCAAAGTGGACACTGAAGGCATTAAATACTCTGATCAGATGTGACTAAGCTCTAGGGGGAAAACAATTAAAATCTCTTTTTATATTTACCATGTCTTCTTTCGAGTCTCTTTAAGTTGGACACTTTTGGCATATCCATCTAAGTGTATGCTATTCTGGCCGAAAGGTCCATTATTCAGCAGGCTGATCTCACATAGATAGCTTGACAAGGAATGCTGTCACTTCCACGTTTTCTGCACCCAGGGCAGTGCTTTGCATATGGTAGGCACTCGATTAATTTTTTATAAACCTTAAGTTTGCCTTGAGAACAGCTTTGTTTGTGGGATACTGGATGAAGGGAAAACTTGCACAAAAACAAATTTCAAATAGCCGGTATCTACTAAAGCTCATATTCTTTTGGTGCATTGTTCTAAGAAATAGTGGCTAGTTTAGAGCATTAATTAGAATTCACAAAAGGCCTTGGCAATTAAATTGTCAAAAGTCCAAGGGCTAACTTTAATTTTCTATTTACTCTGAGTCATTGATTTATCCTATGGGATTATTGAATATGAAGTACTACCTTTGAATGAATGTTATTTCTGGGCTCATCTGTCTTATATAATTGCTTTTGTGTTAAGAGAGATTTTCCTCTGTAAGTAAAAATGATTATGTGTGTTTCTTTTATGTGTAGTTGACTTTTGTGTCACTATAAATCAGGTCTCAAACTGGCACAGTATAATTATAAAGTACTAGCTGAAAAGGAGCTAATACTTACGTTTCATGTATAGCATTAAGAATGAGATAAATTTATACTTTTTAGATCAAAACAAGTTACCCAACTACAAAATAGAAACTGGAATGGGATGTAGGACATAGCATCAGAGTCTCCTAAGAGGTATTTCACAGTATGATACTATGTAAAGAAAACTTTTTTGGAATTAGAAACCTTGTTCTGATGCTGGACTATTTGATAATAAAGTGCTTATTTGCAAATAATAGATCAGATGTGTGTGTCTTTTAATCCCTAAGCAGCAGCAAAATTATATCAACCTTATGTCTCTTAGATATACATAAATCCACTTGATATAAGCTTGTTTTTTTAAAGCAGTTACTTAGTTAAGGTGTCATAGCAAAGCCTACTTAAAACATAAATGGCTTATATAAACAACCTACTGTTCCTATCGTTGCCTGCAGCTGCTCCTTATTGGTGCAGTCGCTTTAGCATCATTAGTTTTTTCTGTTTATACATTTTTGCAGAACTTACCTTGTAGAGGCAGAGTCAACTGGATGCCTCTAGTTCTAAATCACAAGACTATTTGGGGAATTATATAGTCTTATTCCGTTATTTGTTATTGTAAAGTTAGCCATATACAAGTTGTTTTCATTTTTTGGTAAATTTGTTTTTTTATCCAGCAAAGAAATACTCAGACCTGGGTATTACCCACAGCTATCAGTTCTCACCATTGGACAACCACTCTGTAACTGACCAAAGCCTTCACATCTTAACAGTGTTTTCCAAAACCTTCTCTTCCTCCTTCTGGCCTATTTCTGACAGAGTCTTCTGAAGCTCCTTGATGCCTTTTTATTTTATGAACTCGTTTCATGTAAAAATTGGAACACTCAAAGGGAACAGATAAGTTTACTTAAGGATACAAAATGGACTACCCTTTACCAAACTCCACAATGGGTTAATCAATAGCTATGCTGCAGGAGTACAAGTTATTAAGAAGGGCTGGGTGGATTCTTATCCAGCTTTCCTTTCTAGGCTTTGTTATATGCAGGTTTGCACTGTTATGTACGTGTATCTCAGTGCTTCTTATCTCTGGGTACAACAGAGTAATCATCTATGGAACTTTTACAAAATATAGACTCAAGGATTCTAAATTCAGTATATTTAAAAAGCTCCACAAGTAATTTTGATGTTTAGCCAAGGATGAGAGTCACTGGTTTAGCCCTCAAAACCTAGGACTCCAGACAATAAGGAAGGGCTAATTTTAGACCAGCGTGAGACATGACATATGAGTCCCGTGGATACATCTCTGAAAGAACAGGCTTTCTCTCTGGTCTTTGAGGATACGCTTGCCATCAAGACTCCTATGTGAAGGATAATGACACTTTATTTCCTTCTAATAGAAGAGTATTTGTAGAGCCTCAGAAATCTTGCTGTTCAGTTACAGATATGTGAGGGAAAAGGTACATTTTCATAATGACACTACATCAGAAATTAATAGATCCTTTCTTTTATGTAAGTTCATCTTAGATTTTTCTATCCTTAAGTTTTGTTTCCACTCTGCTTAACAAGAAAGTTCAGTGTTTTAGTGCTTCTAATATACCCTAACTTACAGAGAGGTTAAGATTTTGCATGAATAGTGTCCTTATCTGCTGCTAGATGTTTGTGAAGATACCATTCGATGCTTTTTAAAAAGTACAGGTTAATATTCTTCAGCTGAGACCTGAAGAAACTGCCAGTCATTCTGGACCATAACTTGGTGTGTGTTACTCAGAGGCAGAATTCTTGAACAGTAATAATGAAAAGGGAACAACTACAAACTACATAGTCTTTATCTTATTAGCCCTCCTTATTACAACAAATAGGTTGGAGAATTGTAAAAAGAAAGGAAAAATCATGCCTTACTGTTGTTTTTAATTCAGTCTTTATCAAAGCATAAATACATAAACCATATTGATGTTCTCTCACTAAATTCAGTTAAAATCACAGTTTCTATTCAGGAAGTAACTGATGTTCGCCTATGAAATAAATTTAACTTTCATATTAGATTGTCATCATTATGTGTGTCAACACTAATATATAAGTACAGTCCTGAAACAATAAAAGGATTTATAAAAATAGATCACTATCCCAGCTTCATATTAAAAGAGCTTGTTTTAATCCCACTTAAATGTTACACAGTGTTACCATAATATATTTCTATTTAAGAAGCTGTACTTGTGATAGAATTGATAATTTCCAGAGGCAACGTTTCAGGTTGCCCTGTAAAATATCTATTTAGTCCAAAGGAAAATTCTACTGAATGAATCCTTACCAATGCTGTTTACACTGTCTGGCCCAAAAATGAGGAACAAAAATGTGCTTCCACAAGCAAGTTTCTATGAAGTCATCCAGATGGTAACAGAATTAGCAAGGAGGATCTGCCCCCACCCTGCACCAGAAAACGGTAATGAAAAAGAAAGGAATATATGCAATTGAACTTGTTCCTTTTTGTCATAAACAGCTTTAATTACTGGAGTCCTAAATTAATCTCCAATTTTCTATCCAGACAAAACATTTTTAATGTTATAAAGGCTGCTTGATTTTGTCTCGACCTAAGAGACCGCATTAAGATCCCCATCCAACCTAAGCACAGTCCACTGAGGTACGCTTGCTACTTTTCCTGCTCCAACCTCCTTACTAGTCTTTCTTCCTTCAGAAATAAACATTCTGCTGATCCAGGAGAGAATGTCACTATCCACCCTGCTTCTGAGAGATCGTATGACCTAAACTCAGGATAATCCTTTATCTGAAATCTTGGGTACCAGATATGCTTCATAGTTTCTTCTGGAGTTAAGGATGAGAACATGGTACATGTACCACATAACATATAACACCTGCACAGGGCCAAGATGATCTCCCAAATTAATACTTTTGTAGTGGAACACGAATATTCCCAGTAAATGGGATAAAGGCTCTAAATAGCTCCATGCCAATTTAGATATGCTTTTGATGCCATACGACTTTTGGTACTAGACAGACAGAACCCACTTGGTTTTAAAAGCTTTTTGGATTTTGGAATTGCAGATAAAGGATTGTGGGCTTGTACTCTATATAAATGATGCTTGGGAGGAAAGGCCTTTAATATAAACTTTGTATTACAGGAAGAGAGATAACCTGCTTGTCCCTTTCTTTTCCATTTTTCTATCACTCCTCATTTCTCTCACTCACCAGACATACGCCTACCTCCTAGCACTGGCTTTTCCCCTCTGGACTGTTTTACCCCTGTCAGTGTACGGCTTGCTCTGTCACCTCCTTCAGGGCTTTGCTGAAACATCACCTCACCAAGTCTTTCCCTGGCCACCCTATTTAAAAATTTAAAGCTCATTTCCCTACCAGCACCCCGTCCCCTTCCCTGCTATGTCTTTCTCCAAAGTACTTCATCCAACTGGACAAATTACATATTCCACATTTACTTATACACTTGCTCTCTTTCTCCCAAACTAGAATTAGGATTAGAAGTTCCACAGAGATGGGGATTTTAGTTTTATTTATTCTTTGTTGTATTGCTTGCATTTACAACTATGACTGGAATATGGTATGTACTCAGCACATGGCATTTGAAAAGAGGAAGAGAATATTATTTGCTTCTACATACTTGGAAAAAAACTCAAAGTACACTTTGTTTTTGTTTTTGTTTTTTTGCTACATATGGGCTTCTTCTAGGTACTAGAGCTAGAGCAGTAAATAAGACTAGCCAGGTTGATGCTTCCAGTGTGGGGATGGATAGATATGCAATAGGCAAGTCAGGTAAGGTAACTTCAGATGCTAATAAATGCTGTTACACTTTTGATGGAGAGAAACACAATACAGAATAGGATTTTAGCATGGGTGGTCATGGAAGACCTCTGAACTGAGCCCTGAAAGATAGGAAGGAACCAGCTAGGCAAAATTCTGCGGGAAGAGCACTCTAGACGGAACAGCAAACATAGAAGCCTGAGGTGTAGGGACAGGCTTGGCATTATAAGAGAAAAGGTCGGTGTGAGGAAAGCACAGTGAGCAAGAAAAAAGGAGCGTGACGTGAGGATGGAGAAGTACACGGGCTACTTCACAGGCCATGTGAAGAGCGTGAATACTTCAAGTCGAGTAGCAATGTGAATCAACTTACATATTTGCTCTTTATGAAGCTGAAAGGTAAAGAGGAAAGAGGAAATAATGGAGACAGACAACAGTTAATCGAGTTAGGTTTTTGGCTGGAGCAAGTTAAGTGTTTAGTAAAATGGGGAAAGACTAGGGTAGAAACAAGTTATTTTTGTTTGTTTGATTTTGGTTCATATTTTGAGAAGCTGAGGGGGCAGGAGTAGGTAATCAAGAGTTCTATGGGCTATGAGAGCTTTGACCTCTGTGAAGAGGTCAAGGCTAGAGAAACAGCTTTCGAAATCATCTGCATGTACAGTCCATTAAGGCTAAGAGCAGATTTGATGCTAGGAGAGAAATTTAGATACAGAAGAGAACATTAGTGTACTTAATACAAAGACCACATCAGACCATCAAGACTCTTAACAACTAATTTATTTTAAAATAGACAAACTATTAATTATAGAAAATAGCAACATAGCAATATTAAATATACAGTTTTAACCAATACAAAAAGCAATAAAGCAGTATCTGAAGACTTATTTAAGAAATCTCAATACATGATCTCTGTAGTTCCTAAAATTCTGGCACTAATTCTAACGGGAACTTCTTAGCAAAAGGCCCATAAAAATTATAAGTCCTTGACCTAAAAGCTAACTGATTTGTATGATATTCATGCAAAAATTAATGAGGAAATGGGACAAAGCATTCTAGTGCCTTTGTTATCAACATAACTGTAAAAAACAAGTTTGAAACTTAATTAAGCACAAAATAAAAATTTTTTTCTAACAAGACCAGATTTCTTTTTAAAAAGAACTCTGATTTTCCTAAAAGCTAGCTGACACTACCTTAAATACCGCCTATTTTAAATTATACCATCTCTAAATAAGTTAATCACACAAGATAGTTTAAATACACCGTTAGGTGCCAGGAGGGAAAGCACCTCTTCTACTACTGTAGCTATTTTAATTTGAACTTTTGCACAAAATCATAAACATTAATGCCTAACCCAAAGACCTTTGAATAAGTACTTGCAGTTTTGAACTAGAAATAATGTGGCTGTGAATGTGCCAGTGTTAGACCATACTGACTTAAAAAAAAGATAAATAGATAATTGCCAGTTCAAAAGATACATGGAAGACATGTACCATTCTAAGCACACACCCCTTCCTGAATTTAGGAGGGCAGAATAATTGCTGAGATGCAATTAGACAAATCTCTAAGAAAACAATTAAGGCTCCTATAATTAACAGTCTGTTTAATGGAATAATATAATTTTGAATCTTGATTCTTCAGGACCCAGAAACATTAGAAAGTGCACTTGGGATTATACTCTGTTAGGGTCCTTTACAGCAACTCTAGTTGAACACATTTTTTTCCAAGTAATAGATGGGCACTTTATGAAGTCAGTGATCTGTATGGTATGAAAACCAAGAGTACTATTAATGACTCCAATTTTAGAGCATGAGTTAGATGAAGAAAGAAATCAATAAATTCTTAGAAGTCCTGAGGTATGAAATCTGTATCAGTAGTATGACAATATCATGTTTATACTTTGCTTTCTGCTTGTATTTAAAAGCTAAAATTTATAAAACAAGCACACAGTACATCAGATTCCATTAGTAAACTAAAATCTTAATGTGTAAAAACTTGTAATTTTTTTCTAGTTTTTAATATCTGTTTAGCAGAAGAATTCAGGATCATCTGGGTGAATGAGGGGGGCAGTCAGCCAAATTGCATTTGGAAGACAAGACATATTTTCTAAAGGTGTTCATGTTAAATTAAAAAATATATAAATATAAATTAATAAAAATAATAGCAAACATCACATACATGCCACAAAAGAAGACAAAGTACTCAGACAGTCATGGGTTGTTGGGACTCCCACTCCCAGGCATCCTTTGGAAATAGAACATCTGCTACAACTTTTTAAATGACAGGCTTTACACAAGATTTTCAATCTTGTACAATAACAATGTATATTCTATTGACTACAGCATTGCAAGTAGCTTAGGAGTCGCCTGCACAAAGACTCAGTGTGCACCTGCACACTTTATATCCACAGAAAGAGCTGAAGCTATGTATAAATGTGGCCGTAAACAGAATCTGGGAGGGTTATACAGTCAGATCTGTGAGAGACAAGGAGGCCAGAGGTGAACACGGTACCCACCACAGTCATGAAATCCTCAGTTTTCTTCCGTGTTTGAGAGATGCATGCTGTCATTCATTTTCTGCTTCTGCATTCGTGTTCGGGTAGATGCTGGCAAAAAGATGGAGAACGGTTAATGGCACTGATGGTGTTAGGTCAGTGGCAAAGGGCTGCCATACACTTAGGCCAAGTCAGTAGAGCTCTGGGCCTAGCAAAAGCTGTAGTTTCCAAATTTTTTATCATATATCCCTATGGTTAAATTTACTGCAAGCATGTCCCACCAAAGTATGTACGTATATTCGTATCTGTACGTGTGTATAAATTATAGAACACACCTACTCCAAATACACTTTAAAAGTAGATGAGATAAAAATAAACAAATTCTAGTATTTTCTTTATGTAACCCAAAAGGTAGTCTTACACACTTGCAGATATACCCAACTTTGCAGACCACTGTTCTAGATGAGGAGGTTGAGTTTGGTACTTGAGCAGAGCAGAATCCTGGGCTCACCCAGATGGTCTGCTGAAGTGAGGTGTAGAGAACATTTCTTTTAAATTATTTATAAATTTTTTACTTTAGTGGTGGACAGGAGCTCTTCATAGAGAAGCACAAAGACTAGTCATACTTGGAAAAGAAAGACAGTAGTATTTCTAGGTCTTCCCCTTTGGCGCCTCCACTGAGTACTCTAGTACTGTGTGCTGACTGCTTTTGACTGCAATTCTTTGAGGAAAGTTGAGGAGCAGCCTGAAGAATTCCTCAGCCTTATGGGTTAAAACTCCTGCTGCTTCTCCCCCGTTCTCCAGGTGCACAGAGGCCCTGAACTTCAGCCTGGCAGAGGGAATTCACCATCACAGCTAAGTGTGTCACCAGGAAATGAACTGACTACAGCAACTGAACTCTAAGAAAATACTCATGTTTTTACAGCTTTCTGCTCCTTTTAAAATGCATATTTGTGGGCTCCATAATGCTTCCATATGCTTTCAAGGCCTGATTTTAGTTATAAGCTTCATGTCTATTTTCATGTACTGGGGAGGAAAAGCCACCATTATTTAAAAGTTAAAAATAGTACAATAGTCAATATAAAATCCCAAAAGACATTAATTTATAACCAAAAAATTTAAACTTTTGGTATATTTAGTTTTAATTGAACTCCTCAAAATAATACACAAAAAAATGGTTTAAAAAATCAAAAGCATTCTTTTAAATACTTTATATTTCCAATGTGTACAGAGGCATTCTGAGAGGCCTCTTTTTAAAAAGTCACACTTTAATTGGTATTGTTTTTATTGATATGTCCTATGATGTAGGAATGATAGTTTTAACACTTATCTCATAAATAGTATATGTCTTCTTTACAAGTCTCAGCTCTTTTTCCTGTTAATGGATCTGGCACCAGACTATCATGAAACGCCACACTCACTATCACAGTTATCGCTCTCTAAGACAACCCAGTAGCAGTTAGGACACATTTATCTTCTTCATAATGTGCTTTCCATCTACTATACTTGGGTTAATCTTTTATAGTGTCAGAGTAGCTTAGGATAGATAGCATTCCATTGGCCTCAACATTCCAAATTTATGTCACTCTGTGTAACTTGGAAAATGACCTGGTGGTGTTCATTATCAAAATCTGGTTTCCAGTAATGGAAAACTTTTGCTTTAAATTAAGTTTGAAAACTTTCAGGTTAGGGAAGTTCAATAATAGCACAATAGATTGTTCTTTAAACAAGGGTTACGACGTTTGTATATGATAAGTTTATAAAAACCCTTCCCTATATCTAACACTGAGTTCCTCATTATAACTCTGCTTTCCTAAAATATTTTCTAACGACAGCCATTCCTGTTGAAGATGTGGTTTCACGTCTTAGTCTTCCTGTGCAAAAGATTTTAGAAAGGGTCACTTTCACTTTGCATCATACTTTTAAACTACAAAGTTTGTAGATAAACAATATTCTTGATTCAATTATATTTTAAATGCATGAGTAAGTCTTCTAATTGAAGGAATTATATGTATTTATTCTTTTCTAATATGAAAAGATTTTTTGCAATGTAAACAACGGTTTCATTTACATAAAGAGAAATGATAAGTACTTACTCATTTCTGCCAGTTTCTTTTGAAACTTGGACTCCCCTGGAAGATGTTTGCTGCAGATTAAAAAAATACAAAATATTTTACATGTATATGTATAAATGGAAAACTCAAATTTCCAATAACTATGGTGCTTTCTCTGACTTATTTTATACTCTTAGTTAGTAGCTTTTAATTGTAGAGGTTTATAAACAAACCATCTAAAATATGAATATCACAAATTTATGACCCTATGTATTTTTTCAGAGGTTCTTATAAAACACAGTAAATATTTTTCAAGAGTAAGCATTTTAAAATCTAATTTTAATCAAAAGTAACAAAATTTTATCAATATTTTGTAAAAAATGATCGATTTTAAACATCTGATATTTTCAATGAATTTCAATAGATGGTATATGATTTATTTATATGGTACCTTTAATTTGGGGGATGCAGTCACACCTATTATTTGAGCAATCCTCACAATTTCCAAATAAATTTGGCATGAAAAGGATTAGTGGAAGTTAAGAGCAGAGCTGGTACTCTGGGGTCTCCAGATGACCACCTCAGCCACTGAAAACATTCTAGAACTGTTCCCACCTTCCATCTGCTTCATCTGATCCTTCAATATCAAAGCGTAGTTTTTTCAGTGGTTTAGGAGGGTTGCTTCCTTCAGCACTTCTTTTGAGCACACGGTCGCTGTTACACACCATCTGGTTTATTTTCTGGAACTTCTCAGAAGTCTACAAATTATAGAATTCTTCACTGTATTATTAAATGCCAGCATTTTGTTGTTAGCAAACCTTAACTGTAGTTTGATGTGTGTCAAAAATCAGGCAGAGGTAATATTTGCATTTTAATTTTCTGCTTTATTGGACCAAATAAGACCTATGAAAAATCTCCAAATGAGAGTAACTCTACCTAACACTGCCCCAATTAAATACCCACTCATGTCTCTTCCCAGTAGGCTCTTCCTCTTTCTCCAGCAACTCTGACTACTACTCTGAAAGTCCCAGTTCCTTGTTTCTGGAACACACCCACACACCAAACCAGAGCTGCTATCTCAGAAGCATGTAAAATTGGAACAGCATTCTGGAACCTTGCTTTTGACAGATTTTTTGTTTTTGAGGGCATAACATAACCAAAGAGACCATCACAAGAATTTAATAAGAGGTGAAGTATCCAGTGAATAATAATTTTGGACTCACTTTATGGGTATTATATGTCGACAAGTCATGTAGTTTATATAGTTTAAACTATCATTGATACAGTATTTGTTGAAATGTTGCTATCATAGTTTTTAAAATAAAAAATCAACTATCAAAAAGATTTAAGAATTTGAGTCCATCCAATACTATTGGAGATGATTTGAAATATATATATTTTCTGAAGGAGAATCCTGTCACAGCAAAGTAAAGAAAGTTTTGGTAAGAAATTCTAAAGGGGGCATAACACCTTATTTTACCCAAGGGACAAACATGTGGAAAACTTCTATATTTTATCTATCGATTTTAGAATCAGAGTGAGGTGATTATTTCAGGTATGTGTATGAACATGTTCATTTGAAAAGTGAAGTCAGACTTTCTGATAGAAATTAAATCTGATTTGACTGATCGATTTGACAGTGAGGATTAGTTTACTAATTATGTTTTATTTTCTAAAAATTAAATGAGCTAATTTTATAAAAATTAAATGCACAAACAGGTTTTTAATGAAAAATACATTTAGAACACATATATGATAGAAATTAGATCCTGTGCACTTGTTAAATTTATGATAAAATTTTTAGTTATCAGCTTTAAAATATGGAAGTACATATAACATTTTCTCAATTCTTTTAAAGTTTATGGCAAGCAGGATAGTTTGAAGACCATTACTCTATACCTATTCGGATCCAACCCTACTTATGTATGTGGTCTCCCTTGTGAAGCCTGTGAGCTAAATGCCACACAGCATTTTACCGTTTGTAACATACAGTTTAACACCTAGTTCTTTTAGTATACGAATTTTTATCCTTCTCTAGTTATTTCATTTGGGCAAGTGTGGCAGGCAGGCTCTAGAACGGCTCTCTCTAATCCCCAGCTCCTGTATTTACACCCCTGTGTCATCCTCCTCTTCTTGGGTGTGGGTTGGACCTAGTGTTGCCTTGCTTTTGACAAAAATATTAATAACAGGCAAAAGTGATGGAACATCACTTTCAATGTTAGCGACAAAAAGACTGTGACTTCCATCTTGCTCGTTATATCCCTCCTTTCCCTCCCTCCCTCTCTCTCTGAGTCCTTGCTCTGGAGGAAGCAAGTTGTTGCTATGCTGTGAGTAGCGAGTAGCCCTATGGACAGGCCCAAGTGGCAAGGAGCTGGCGACTTGGACAGATAGCCATCTAGGATCCGCCAGCAGCCATACACATGAGTTTGTATGAAACAGTCCTCCAGCTGAGCCGAGAGATAACTGCAGCCCCAGCTGACATGTTGACTGGAGCTTTGTGAGGACAGGCCCAGGACCCAGCTAAACCATGCATGGATTATTGAGACCACAGAAAGGAGATAAAAAAATGTTTGTTTTAATTTACTAAGTTTAGGTGTGATTTGTTGTGCATCAATAAATAATATAGGAAAGAGAGGCGGGGATGGGGAAACATATTAAGAGTAATGCACACTGACTATAGGACTGCTGACTTAGTGATGTTGATGGACGGTCAACTAGAGCAGTAGGCTCCCAGCCTAGAGTAACTTTCAAAACTCAACTTTCCCTTAGATCTCTCTGGAGCAAAGACCACCCATACCCTGTCGCTTACACTGGACAGAGTAATGAAGTCCTAATCAATTTACCAGAGAAAGAGTATCCTAGAAATCTGAGAGGAGGGACAAGCAGAAGTGTATGTATGTGCGGAAGGAGAAGACCAGTAGGTGGGGACTGGCTGGGGACATTTGGATAAGGTAGTTACATTTTGGTGTATCTTATTTCAAATCTTACTCATAATTAGTGAATTTCAAAGCTGTTTTCTAAACATTCCTTTGAGACTATATACCTACATATATACATGAATGTATGTACACACACATATATATGTATTGAATGTTTAGAAAACAGCTTTGAAATTCACCAATTATGAGTATGATCTGCAATTAAAATATATATATATATGGATATCTAGGTATCTATATCTATCTTCTAAATTCTATGCAACATGCCTGGATGAATTTACAGCATTTGTAAATTAAAATTATAGAAATCTTCAATTTTTTAATAGTTACAATGCATGACACTGTACTTCATAAATACTCACCCCAAATGATTCACCAATTGATACTAAGATTCTGTCAAGTTAAGATAAAATACAAATTAGTAATGAAAATCATATATAGATATATATATAACTATGCAGAGATAAACACACACATAGCATTCTGAACTATCAGAAATACCAAATCAAATGTTTCCTCTACCCCTAGAACCACTGATAAATTATGCTCATTAAAGGCTTACTCTAACAGTGCTGGTCTAGTCATACACTAAGGTGGTCTCTTAGATTTTTAAAGCAAGAACTACTTGTCTGCAAGACATATTCTGCCATTGTCCATATTTAAAGAGAGTAAAATAAAGTTTTAAATTTATTCCTACTTAATTCTTCATAAATCAAGGGTAAGTTATCAATTAAAATTTCTTTCATATATTCTCATTAAAAATTCAAGTTACACCTGGCAAAAAACTTACAGTATTAAGTAACAATCAATTCTAATTAGGATCTATATTGATATATAAAGGCTATTTATCATATATCCTAGAATCAGAAATCTCTATTAGTCTGTTTGGCCTTGTTTGAACCATATAATTTATATTCTTGATAATAAAGCTGAAGAATAGCATTAGCCTGACAGGACAAAGATTTGATCACACGCTCATGGAACTAGCAGATATACAGATTTTATTGTCCTCAAATTCCTTGATAAGTGGCCATCGATCTATATGGATTTGATTAACCAGAACACCTAAGTATGCTGATAAGTAGAGTGTTAAGTTGCTCTCTTAATGCCTGATCAAGAGTTATCTGGATTTTCATACTGTGACTTTTTTGCTAATGAAGAACCCCAACTTGGAAGTGATTTCATTAAGATCAGCAAATAGCCATCATTAGCAGCATAATATGGATTAATTAACATCATTAAAAAATTACCCTGGTATACATTTTTATGTGGCAGTGTGGGACTGTGTAAATCATATAGACGTGGTGTGGAATCTTAGCAGTTTATATAATGTAAGTTGTAGATTTCAGTACACAGACACTCAACTATAAGAACACCAAATAAACAAAGGATGGCATAGGGGCACACAAGGATATTTATATCATTTGCCAATTATTTTCTACTTTACCTTTTCCTGTAGAGTTTGAAATTTTTACCATGAGTATGCATTACTTGTATAATTAAACACACCACCTAAATGTTTTCCAAGGGGTTAATATATCCCCTCTCCTCGTTTGTTTTTCTTGCCCATTAAGTACAACTATATGGGCTGACAATTTCTGAGATGAGACTACATTAACTCTACTCTCTAATTTGCCCCCCACTTTATACAAATAAAGTCAGTTTCAAATAGCCCATGATAGCATATAATAAGTCAATTGAAGCACTTCAAAGCCAGAGAGCAGTTGTGGTTGCATGTGGAAGATAATGTAATGATTTGTAGTTGCACAGAACCTTTCATGTGAGAATTTAAGAGTTTCTCACTCATCATTTTCCTGATCTGCAACACCCTTGTGAAACAGAGACCTGCCCAAGGTAATATAAAAAAGCCACAGGCAGAATTACGGATGGACTTATGAAGACTTAATTTACAGTCATCCACGTTTAATCAGCCATCTATATTTTTATAACAGAACAAGATGAACAGGTTCACAGAACGAGTTTACAGGACATTCAATAAACTACAGAATAAAAATTCTTAACCAAAAGTAATCTACTTTGTTTAGCAGCCTAACAAAAATATGAAAGTTATTTGAAACCTATTACCAAACTGGTTCTCAGAGTGTTTACAAAAGAACAGACCATAGCAGCCAGGTAAGTTGATGACTAAATTTGCAAACCCATCTAAGTAAACAGATTATCTTTCTTTCCCCCCAGTTCTTATCATGTCACTTAATATAAATAAGCAAATTATGGACTCAAGAATAGCATATTTTAAATGAAGAAAATCTTATTTTTTATGCTTGAATCAAAGTAATCCCTTCTTATTCTTTACCACTTCCCTAACGAGAAAACACAAACCTTGATCTTGGAGTCATTTTTGTTGGTGTTGGCAGACCTTCTGAAATTTTATATGGATTCTTCAGTGGTGATATATAGATGTTTCCCCCAGGAATCCGTAAAGGTGAACTGGAAAACTTGTAAGGGCTTCGAGGAATGTGAGGTATTGGTGACAAGGTAGGGGGCTAGAGCAAAAGCAAAAAGATTATTTATTTAATGTTTTAGTGAGATCCATTGCTTTATAATTATATTTTCCCAATCAAAGAATACTTTTAACATACCCTGGTAGAAGCATATTGCAAAATATTTGTTTTCAGTCTCTGCATGAAGACTGAGTTATAGAATACTATAATAGAATCATACTCCTCTTCTCTGATCAAAACCCGTTTAAATGTCTGAGGGAGAAAAATAAAAACACCTGTTAAATAAATTTGGGAATTTATCTTTAGATTTTCTTTTTTTTAATACTTCATAATACTTTTTAAACAATAAGAAGCACATATTATACAGGAAAAAAAATTTGAAAAAGCCTTCTTAGGCTTGGATTATAGCTGCTCTACCAGAAGTGAAATGTCACAGATATATATACACACACGTTTTATACATGTACAAGTAAAAGTTTATTGCAAATATCCTGATTATTGCAGGGTTATAATATTCCTTATTAACTTTATCATAAGAATTTGGATATTCAAGAACCTTAATTTTCCAATTCCATATTAGTTATAAATAATTAACCAGTAATATAAAAGTAAAAAATTGATACGTGAATTTATATAATAAGGTCAGAATATATAATCTAATAATGATGTCATCCATATTATAGATATGGAATTATCCCCCAAAAAATCTTACCATGGGAAGATTGCCTACCTCCTGAACAGCATGAGGAAGATCTTTGTAAGCTGTTACAATGATTTTGAACTTAAGGTCTATATTCTTCACTTTGCATATGCCATACATGGAACACATCATAATCTAATAAATAAATATGATGTAAAAATAGTCAGAATTTTGTAACATGGTTGTATTCTAAAAAGCACTTTATTATCTTTTTTTTAACCTTTAAAAATGAAAATTTGGTTTCCTACAGGATTATCTTTTCCCATCCTGAGCTCAGTTTGAAAGTCTGTGTGAAGTGTTTAACCCAAATTGTATTTAAAAAAACAAAGTGCAAATAGACTATTTTTACTCTCAATTATTCAGGCAAACTCTAACTTTTGCTCCTGTTAATTTGATATTTCCCAGAAAATAAAAGTTGAAACTGGAATCAGTTAACTGTGTAACTAGCACTTTTTTAAAAAGCCAGGTGTGAAAAAGGTTCAAACTATCAGATAAAATAATATTGAATACACTAGGTGGTGGTGGTAAGGGGGACATAGTGACTAGTATGATTCAGGACAGAGTCTTCTGTATTATTGATAATGTTCTATTTCTTGATTTTGATACTGGTTATACAGGTGTGTTCAATTGATGAATTTACATTAAAAGTATCCATTATGTTATATGGATTTTTCTATATTCATATTACATTTCAAATAAAAAGATATTTTTAAACACAAAAATAAGATTTTAAATGATTTCCTGTGACTTTAAAATATCAAACTTTCTTAATTTTTTATGAATTTGATTGCCTAATTTAATTACTCATATTTTCTGCAACATTCTTGCTCACATCTACTATTATTGCTATTCATCATTCCTTGCTCAGCATCCTACCAGCCCCAATTCTACTCTTCCCCCAACTTAGGAAGCGATCCAGTATCCTCTTTGCTAATTCACATTTTTGTCCGACTCCAATACTTTACCAAAGGCACCTCTCACAAAAATTGTATTGATTCCAGATACCTAACCTCTTCAGTAATCCTTATCACTACTGTCTATGTCTTTCTATATTGTAGAAAAGCAGTAGAACCATAAGGCAGTAAGTGCATACTTAAAAAAATCCAACATACAAGAATTTATATGTCCCAATATGATCTAGTAAAATACACATTTGTAGGTCATATCTTTATACAATAATTCATCTTTTGCTCAAAACATCATTTTTCTTGGTAACATTACTACCAACCTTACAGAAATAAAAGGATTATAAAGGGAACATTATGAAAAATTGAATACCAAAAATATAGATATCTAAGATGAAATATAAAAATTTGTAGGACACAAACTACCAAAACTGACTCAAGAAGAAATAGAAAGTCTGAGCTTGAATTAGTAATCAAAAAATATCCACAAACAGGGTGACCGCTTAGCTCAGTTGGTTAGAGTGTGGTGCTGATAACACCAAGGTTGCCGGTTCAATCCCCGCATGGGCCACTGTGAGCTGCGCCCTCCCTAAAAGAGTTAACTATGCCACTGTAGCATGAAAGCAATCTGTAACCAATAACCATGGCTGTTGGTAAAAAAAAAATTTTTTTTTAAATCCACAGACAAAAGCCCAGACCCAGATGGCTTCACTGGTGGATTTCTACCACACATTTATAAAAGAATCAGTATCAGTTTTTTACAAACACTTCCAAAATTAGAAAAGGAAGGAACATTACCCAACTAATTCTATGAGGCTAGTATTTCTGATACTAAAACTTGATATAACAAGAAAATTATTAATATCTCATGATTATTTTTGTAAAAATCTTCAACAAAAACAAGGTGAATCCAGCAGCACTGTGGGTACACTGCAACCAACTGGGATTCATTCTAGAAATGCAAGGCTGGTGTAACATCTGAAAATCCATTAACATAATATACAATATATCAATACAAAATAAAAAAGAGATCATCTCAACAGATACAAAAAAAGCACTTGCCAAAATTCAACATCCTTTCATGATAAAAGCACTCAATAAACTAGGAATAGAAGGGAATTTCCTCAACCTGATAAAGGGCATATACAAAAAAACCACCGCTAACAACCTTTCCCCTAAGATCAGGAACAAAACAAGGGTGTTGCCTCTCACCACTTCCATTCACCATTGTAGTGGAGGTTCTAGCCATGGCAATCTGGCATATAAATAAAAGTCATCTACATTGAAAAGGAAGAAGTAACACTGTATCTATTCTCAGAAGACATAATCTTTATATAGAAAATCTTAACGAATCCGCTAAAAACTATCAGAACTGATAACTTCAGCAAGGTTGCAGGATACAAGATTAATATACAAAAATCAATTGTATTTCAATACACTTGTAAATAACAATCTGAAAAAGAAACTGAGGAAACAATTCCATTTACAACAGTGTTAAAAAGAATAAAATATTTAGGTATAAATTAAACAAAACAAGTGTAACACTTGTGCTCTAGAAAGTAAAAAAAATTGTTGAAAGAAATTAAAGGAGATTTTAATAAAGGGAAAGACATCATCATATGTTCATGGATTGGAAGACTTAATGTTGTTCTGACAATACTCCTCAAACTGATCGATGACTCAGTGTAATCCCTATAAAAATTGCAGTTGGTTTCTTTGCAGAAATTGACAAGCCAATCCTAAAATTCATATGAAAGTCCAAGTTTCTCATAGTCAAACCAATCTTGAAAAAGGGCATAACTGGAGTACTCACACTTCCCTATTTCAAAACTTACTATAAAGCTACAGTAACCAAGATAGTGTGGTACTGGCATAAGAAGAGACACATGGATCAATAAAATAGAAGAGACCAGAAATAAACATTTACATATTTACAGTTAATTGCTCTTTGATAACTGCCAATAGTGAAAGAAAAGACTTTTCAAGAAATGATGTTGGAACAGCTAGTATCCACATACAAACGAATGAAGTTGGACTCCAACCTCATGCCACATACAAAAATTAACTAAAAATGGATCAGAATCTAAATGTAAGCGTGAACGTATAAGACTCTTAGAGGAAAACAAGGATAAATCTTCACAATCTCTGGTTTGGCAATGGTTTCTTAGGTACGACATCAAAAGCACCAGTAACAGAAACATAGATAAATTGAACAGCATCAAAATTAAAAACTTTTGGGCTTCATAGGACACCTTCAAGAAAGTGAAGACAACTCAGAGAATGGGAAATATATGATTTGCAAATCATATATCTAATAAGGGACTGTACGCATATGTAGACTACTTAAAGATCCCTTACAACTCAATAATAAAAATACAATTCAATTTAAAAATAGGCAAAGGATATTTTCTCACTGAAGATATACAAATGGCTAATAAGCACATGAAAAGATTCTCAATCAATATCATTAGCCATGAGGGAAATGCAAATCAAAGAGATACCACTTCATACACACTAGGATGCTTCTATTCAAAAAAGGCAAACAACAAGTTACTGAGAATGTAGAGAAACCGGAACCTCCTATATTGCTGGTTGGAATGTAAAATGATGTAACCATGTTGGAAAACAATCTGGCCATTCCTCAAAAGGTTAAACAGTTACCATATGACCCAGAAATGCCACTCCTAGGTAAATACCCAAGAGAAATGAAAACATATGTCCACATAAAATATTGTGCATGAATGTTCATAGTAACATTACTCATAATAGCCAAAAAGTGGAAACCAAATGTACATCAATTGACGGAAAGATAAACATGATGTGGTATATCCACACAATGGAATATTACTTGGCAATAAAAAGGAATGAAGTACTGATACAAGCTATAACACAGATGAACAATGAAATCATTATACTAAATGAAAGAAGCCAGACACAAAAGATAACATATTATGATTCCATTTATACGAAATATCTAGATTAGGCAAATCTATAGAGACAGCAAGTAGATTAGTGTTGCCTGGGGCTGGAGATGGTGAGCATCTGGGGTGAGTGCTAAAGGGTATCGGATTTCTTTTTTGGCATGATAAAATGTTTTAAAATGGACTCTGGTGATGTTTGCACAACTCTGAAATATAATAAAAACCACTGGATTGTACACTTTACATTGGTAATTATATGGCATATGAATTACATCTCAATAAAGCTATTACCAAAAAATAAAATTCTTATTATCCTGTTTTCAGAGAAGAAAAAGGAAGATATATGAGATTGTTCTCTGTAAATTAACTCTTTCCTTCATTATTCATTTATTCATTCATTCATTCATTCAATGGGCACTGTTTTAGTTCAATTCGCTCTTAAGTCTCCTGCTTTTCCAACACTAAAATGAAATCTAGGTTACCACAACACAGAAAAACCTATGATAAACAGTTTATTCACTAATTTTTACAAGTAATATCTTTCATATCATTAAGCATGTAAAGTTACTGAAATACTCTCAAGCTCTAAATTGTAAGAATTATAGCAAAAATATAAAAGGTAGCCAACAAGTAAATCTATATTAAGTCTACTAAACTGATCTAACTTCTTATTTAAATCTAACCTGTTCTGAAGAAAACAGTACATAGTTAACAATTAAATAGGAGAAGAGAAGGGGAAGTACCTTCCTGTCTTACCTGGTCCAAATGCCTGTCTCTCATGAGTTCATACTCATTTTGCAGTGTGTGCTGGAAAAGGGTCCAGATGATATGTTCTAGTTCTGGGTGGTCAGACAGAAGGCGTGCACACAGGGTATTTAGTCGAAGATATGCCAATCGGTATACTAGAGAGACAAGGGGAATTAGTCATGTGCTAGGCGCTGTTGAGGGCATTTTATGTATTAATTCATTTAATTATCTCAAAAACCCTATCAGGTAGATTATTATAATTATAAGGTAGACTATTATTACCATTTCCATTTTAGAGATAAAGAAACTGAGGCATAGAGATATAAAGTGGACTCGCCCACGGTCATACCTAGTAAGCAGAAGAACCATGATTTGAACCCAGTCAGCCTGGTTTCAAAGTCCATGCTTTTGAAAGCAATCATCTACTAACCTTTTTTGTAAAAGAGCGAAAGGGAGGTAGATTTCAATGGCTTCTGAGTCTGGAAGGCTGAGGTTGCTTGTGCCTCTGCATTTGCAGTAGAATTTACACGTGGAGTTGACCCTTTTTTCTTTGGGGATTTTACAGGAGAAAGATACCTAGATGTAGTCAAAGGAAAAGTCTTTATAATAAGTTTGCTAAAAATCTCTCTCTCTCTCTGACACACACACACACACACACACACACAGAGCTATACCCATGCATCCAAATGCATCTTATCTATTTAACCTGTTATTCTATATCAAATTACTTGAGCAGGCTATTTAAATACAAGCTAGAAAGGATAGCTTAATAGAAAACCTAAGCTTTCATTATCATTTCTAACTTTATTTTAATAAATGGCTTTTCCTTAGAACCACTGCCTTATTGAAAGCCATATAGTATATATATTCAATTTTAATAACTGTAGTGGGATTGAGATCATAAAATGATTCCAGCTTAAAAGAACAAGTTATTGATACCAAAATAGTATTGTCATATTTCTTTCTCCTTTTAAAAATGTTTCATTGATAACTATGGTTCATATATATGATAAGACTTAAGTTATGCACACATATATATACCCACCTAAATTATTTAGTACAGAATTCAATGAATTAATACTTTAAATAACATTATCAAGGCTGATTTACACCTGTACACTAAATATGTCAGACATAAACTGAAGCAGAGATATTAGTAAATATTATCTCTCAATTTTTGACATTCTACTGCTGTGTGTTGCCCTTTATTTTACAGGATAATCCAGTCCTATTTTCTAATTTTGTTTTACTAGCTGAGGAATAATTCTGAGCAGGAAGTAGGATTTGTACCTTACTACAAATGTTTCTACTGCATGTAGTATATTTTAACTAGTATAGTAGGAAAAGGGAATTGCCATCATAATGATTTCATAAGTCCCAGGGTCTAGTCTACTATCAACCTTAGATTTCCCTTCAGTTCATTAAGTGAAAATATTGTAGACTGACTTAACTTGGATAGAAGTTAGTTGCATTTGAGTTCTAGATGCAAATATTCAATACCTACTGGATTTCACTACTTGAATCTCAAAGTGGAGCTCTTGACTTCTTTCCCCTGTTTTTTCCCATCTCAATAAATCGCTCTATATAACATCTAGTTTCTTAAGTCAACACCTAGGAGTTATTTTTAATTTCTCTCTTTTCTTAGTTCTTCAAACACAATGAAAAACCAAGTCCTATTAAAGCTTCTAAAATACTTCCGAGATCTTTCCACTTCTTTCTATCTCTACTTACCTATCTTAGACCAAGTCGCCTATATCTCTCACTTGGACTACAGAAATCATCTCCTAATTGGCTTCACGTTTCTTCACATTTTCTCCTCGCCCTGTTTTTTTGCCCTCCTCCAACTCCACCTGTACTTTAAGGAGCAGCCAGAACATGGCCCTTTAAATGACAAATTATAGCAAGCTGCACCCCTGCTTAAAACCTTAATGCTTTCCCACTGCCCTTCTAAAGTGCAAACTCTTTCCTATGGCCTATAGGAACCTACAAGATCTAGCTCCCGTTTGCCTCTGCAACCTCATCTTGTACAGTTCTCCTCGTGTGCACTTGACCCCAGCCACACTGTGATTTCCTTCTGTTGCTCAGACCAGCTGAGTTAGATCTGCGCCAGGGCCACCATGCTTGCTTCTAGGGTGTACACAATGAGGGTTTTTGCCCAGTCAGAATCCTCTTGTTCTTCAGGTCTCAGGCCAAAGGTCACTTCATCAGAGAAAGCTTTCCCAAACATTCTAACGCTCTCTCAGTTTCTCTTTCACATCACTCTGATTATTACAGAATTTAACTATACTCGAACACCACCTTATGTATTAGTTTCCTTGTTCACTATTTCCTTCCTCCAGAATTTAAGCTCTATGAGGGGAAGGACCTAATCCATCTTATTTGCCTTTGTATTCTTGCTGCCTAGAAGACTTCCTGGCACTTAGCAGACAGCTGCTTATTGAATTAAAGAAAAAGATGAGGCTTGACTTATTTAGTGGTATTACCTAGCAAAACAAACTTTTATGTGAAGGCAGAGGCTCCACATAGTAGAAATACTTTGGGCACAAGCTAGCATGGAAATGACATCTCTGAAAAATAGCCCCTGCACTAATCACAAAACACTGTAATATCAACTCTTTTTTGGGGGGGCGAGGGGGAAATTGGGGAAGGGGAACAGCCAAATTGTTATCCTTTAATCTTAGTTGTGGAGGGCACAGCTAGCTCAGCTCCAAGTCCAGTCACCATCCAGCTGTCCGGCCACCCATCAGCAGCTTGCGGCCACTCAGCTCAAGGTGCTGTGTTCAATCTTAGTTAAAGGTAGGCATAGCCCACCATCCCATGTGGGAGTCGAACCGGCAACCTTGTTGTTAGAAGTACATGCTCTCACCAGCTGAGCCATCCTGTGACCTGTTGGCAGCTCAGCGGCAGCTCAGCTCAGGCACAGCTCACTGGTCCATGTAGGAATCGAACTGGAGACCCTGTTGCTCAGAGCTCGCGCTCATAACCAGCTGAGCCACTCAGCCGGCCCAGTAATGTGAACTCTTACACAGAATAAAACAGAAACATCACATTAGGGACATTTCTATGGAAGGCAGTGTAGCTGGAATCTTTTAGAGCTTGGATGCTGGCGTCAGAACACTTGGGTTTGATTTCTGTTGTCTTTTGGCAAGTTATCTTAGTTCTCTATTTTCTATTTTATCGATAACAGGCTGATAACAGTATCTACTACCTTATAGGGCTGTTATGAAGATTAAATGAAAAAAAAAAAGAATCTGAAGTACTCAGGCAACTGTTCAGCACATAGTGAACTCTCAATAAATGTTAGCTATTGCTTTCTTCTTCCATCATCATCATCATACAGTGATTGACTGTTTTAGTCTCACATCCCATACTATATTCACTATGCAGATTCTATGCTTCATTCCAAAGGCACTGATGTAAACTCCCCCCCAAAATGTTTCCTACTTTCCTGGCTGCTATGCTTTGGGGTTCATGCCATTTCTGACTCTCGGAACACTTTCCTATCTCCTCCCCACTCTCCAGTTTCCATGTTGAAATCCTAGTCCACCTTTTAGGCCTATCTAAATTGCCATCTCTGCCATGAAAGGTACCCTCATTACACTGAACCTGAGTGATTTCAGTAGCACTTTGAACCACTTTAATGACCTTTATTTGGGTCACGTATCTTATATTCCTGCATCTTAAAAGCAGGAACAACGTCTTATTCTAAATTCCATTCCCGGAGAAAATAAATAAATAAGTAAGTAAGTGAGTAAGTAAATGAATAAATAAATACATAAATTCCATTCCCTATAGTTTGTGTATAGTGTACCTCGCATGACACTATGCTCAAAACCAATTTGCAGGTTGAATGAATAACATCACACATATCTCCTTACATGTCTGCTGCAGTGTGATTATTCTGGAGAGGAAGGCTGATAGGACAAGCAGGTTCAAGGTGATCAGTTGGTCCTTCTCGGTCCTTTGCTTGTTTAATAAGATCAAATAAAGGTGAATCCTATAAGAAACAAGATGACATTAAAACAACATTGGTTAAGTATGATTTTGCTATGCACACAATAAATTCATCTTGATTGACATGGTGAGTGCTATATATTTAGTCACAACCGACAGCAGCAATTTCGAAATTAAAATTAAATCTTTCATTCCACTTTGAAAATATATATGTAAATGCTTATATTAGAAATTTAAAGTTAGGGAAAAAGGTACAGAAAAGACCCAAAGAAGGTAGAAAGAAGGAAATAATAAAGATATGAGTAGAATTTAATGAAGCTAAAAAAAAGTATAAAATACAATTTGATCAACAAAACTAATAACTGGTTCTTTGAAATAACTAATAAAATTAAATAAATCTCCAGTCAGATTGACTGGGAAAAAGAGACAGATAAACAGTATTAGGAACAAAAACTGGGACCATCATCAGAAAGATTACAAAGATAACAGGGAACTGTTATAAATAATTTTATGTCAATAAATTGGAAATTTTACACCAAGTGGAAAATTCCACAAAAATATAAATTAATAAAACAAAAACAAAGGACTAAAATAACCTCAATAGTCCTATACACTATTAAATCATTTGATCATCGGTAATTAAAATTTCCTACAAAGAAAACATCAAGCACCTTTGGTTTTACCAATGATTTCTACCAAACATTCAAGGAACAGATAATTCCATTTTTACTCAAACTCTTCCGAGAATGAAAAAAGTAGAAACATTCTCCATCTCATTTCATGAGGTTAGTATTTTGATATGAAAACATGTCAAGAACATTACAGAAAGGTATATTATAGCCCATTCTCACTCATGAACAGAGATATAAAAAAACAAAAAAAGGAATATTAGCAACCCAAATCAGCAGTGTTAAAAAGAGAACATATCATTACCAAGTTGAATTTATCCAGATCGCAAAATTTATTTAACATTAGAAAATCTATAATGCAATTCATCTCACTAACAAATCGAAGGTGAAAAGTCTTATCAAAATCAATGCAGAAAAGTTTTCATCTTAAAACCCATATGTAATTTAAATAAAAAAAGAATGAAAACTCTTAGTAAACCAGGAACAGAAGAGTACTTCCTAATTTGATAAATGGCATCTACAAACAAAAATACCTACAGCAAACATTATATGTAACAGTGAAATATTAAAAGCATTCCCTTTAAAATCTCAGAGACAAGAGAAAGATGCTCATTATCATGCTTTCTATTCAGCAAAGTATTTGAGGTTCCATAAAGCCCAATAAGACATGGGAAAGACAGAAAAGATCAAAGGACTGGAAAGAAAAAAAAACAACTAAAATACCATTTTTCACACATAATTTGACTGTCAATAAAGAAAACTCAAAAGGATCTACACAGAAATTATTAGAAAAACAGAGGTTAGCAGGGTTACTGTTATGAAATCAATATGAAATATTGTGAGCAAAAAGTTTAAAAGTATATTTTAAAAGTATCATTTATAAAAAAGTAAGAACAGCCGTAAGAACTATTAAAAACATTGATTCAAAACCTGTAATTTTCTAGAGTTGACTGTTTGCAAGTCCATAAAAAGGAAGAGGAGCATATGTATTCTACTCTTTTAATGCTAGAACAAAGAAGGACAAAAAAATAGATTGCCAAGATGCTGGGTTTATATAGAAATTTGAGAAGTGGTGCATCAGAAGTAAAAATATAAAACATTGCAGAATAGAAACATATTTTGTAAAAATATGAAGAATAGCCTATTCAATTAAAAGTGCTGGAAAATTTAGCTAGAAATTTGAAAACCAGATTATACCTTCACACTATAGAGAAAATCAATTACTTATATTACAAAACAGAATTGAAAAAGTATTAGAAGTAAATACAAGACATATCTTCATAATTTTTGGATAAGGAAGGACTTCAAAGGTTTGACCCAAACCCAGAAGTCATAAAGAAAAAGGTGAACCAATGTGATTACTTAGAAATTGAAAACTTCTGTATGACTAAAACCACAATAAACTAAGTTAAACTAAATCTTTAAAAATAATAAACAACACTGGTTAATTCTACAGTCTCCATAATGTAATTTCTATTGTCAAGTCATTCTTTCCTATATTCATTAGGGGCACTCTGAAAGGCAATCTAAGTAATGGCTTTCATTTGAATGAAGTAATGCTAACAATTAATATCAACTAATGCATGTATGTCTATTCAGTGTTTTGTTTTTTAGCCATTGATGAATTGAATACCTATATTTAACTGAAATATGAGTATAAATCCACATATGATATATTCAGAAGGAGTAGACTAATCCCATTTTTCTCTCAAACAAAGATATTTTAGGAGAACCTGAGACTCACAAAGATATGCAAGTAAACCTGAGCCTTTAATAGGATTTAGGTATGCTACTAATCCGGCATTTTACTTTCTCTTCAGATATGGCTTAATCCATATATGGTTTACCTGGTTGTGTTTCAGATTAACACAATGGCTGCATGACCTTGGACAAGTTGCTTAACCTTGTTATGTGCAGATACTAATGACAGTAATAGTAACTTAAATCATAGTATTGTGAAAATTGAGTTAATACATGTTAAGCATTTAGAATAGCACCTGGCACAGAGTAAGTGCTATGTATTTGATATTATTATGGTTGTTATTCTTACTTATACATACAAATGCCTTTATACAAAGGACAATGCATTTGTTCAAATGTGTAAATGTGTGTGTAGTTATCCACTCATCCATCCATCCACTCACCCACCCACCCAATATTTGTTGTATGTCTATTCTGTAACAGGCCTTATGCTAAGAAGTAGGAACATAAAGGTAAACAATTGTCAAGATACTGACAGACTTGAAGGGTTACTTCCGAAGTATCTGTCCTCTTCCATCTTACTCAACATATTCACTTGATGTCTGCATGTAAAATAAACTTTAATCATCTTCTACCACCCCAAATCTCCTGCTCCTCCCCAGTTTTCCCCATATTATTATCACTCCTTATATCCAGTTGCCCAAAGCAAAAAAGGAGTCACCTTTAATTATTATTTCCCTCATACTCCACTATCCAATCCAAGAAAGTCATGTTGGCTCTAACTTCAAAATATATCCAAGTCTACCTTCTTTTCATCACCTCTAACATTACTATAGTCTAAGCCATTATTGTCTTGTCTATATTAATGCAAAAGCAGCCTACCAAATTGGTTTCCATACTTCTACTCTTCCTGCCTCCTAGAAATCCTCAATAGAGCTAATAAGTTTCTCTCCACATGCTCCCCCTATTCAAAACCCTCCAATATCTTCCAATCACACTGGAAGGTGAGAAGGAGGCTGTGCTTTGAGAGGAGCAGGACTCAGAGGTCTCCCAAAAGATGAAAAAGCGTGTACTAAGAAACTGGTGTTCTTTTAGGGAAAAAAAGCCTCTGGTACTAAAGTGGTGGTGCAGTGGGAAAAAGTAGATAAATGCCTTATTATGCAGAATCTTAAAGTCCATGCTAAAAAGTTTGAATATTCTTAGAAATGGGACACTGATTACAAGTTATTTTAGAAGTTTTCCTGTCATAAATCACTAATATAGAGAGATAGCTAGTTCAATTGTACCTTGTTCCCTACTATATTCCTAACACAGAATTGGGGTTCTAAAGATATTTGCTGAACAAGAAAATGATCTGCTGTACTGCTTTCAGGAATGTTTCCAGGTGACAGAGCTCACCATATCCATACTGCCTTAGCTCTGTTATAAGTAACACAATTTTCTATCAATTACCAACTTCCTGGCTTCAATATATGTGAAGAATATGCCAGGTAGGTATAGTAGCAGGTCCAATGATAGCAAATAACTTTGGCATTGTATGCATATAACTCAGGAATTAACTCTATTAATCTGTGAAATTAATAAAAGAAAACTCTTACTATATACTTAAGTCTTTAACTTCACAGTAAGCAGAACTAAAAAGATGAAACTACCGATATACTCTGGGTTATTTTTATTTCAGCAGTAGTACGTCATCAACAAAAATGTCTTTGAGCCTATATTCTACCAAGACAAAAATGTCTAAAATTAGGATAAGACAGGGCCAAGTCTAAGGTAAAGCAAGAGAGGTGTCCAGGATTCAAAATTTAAGGAGGCATTCACTTGTATTTGCATGACCTTGAGATGAAATTTACCTTTTGGGCACTGAATACTAAACTGATAATGAAAGTTAGTTAATTTAAGATATGCTTGGCAAAATAGAATGATGCATCTATTAGTTTCATGGTTTGCTTAGACAAGTATTAAAGTACCTTCAGTTTACAAAGTTTTTTCAAAGTATTATCTCATTTAATCTTCAAAATAAATCAGTGACTATCATTATTCATTTTATGGACAGAAAATTTAGCTATTTTAGTAAATTATGTTTGAATACTGCATTATACACTAAAAATACTTTCTGAGTGGGATAGTAACATTCCAGGTTTATAAATGTAAACACCAAAATCTTTTAAGCTATTTATTGAAAATATAAAATAGAGTAGCTTCCTAGAACTAGTTAAGTATATTTATGACATTTTAATTACAAGCATTTTATTAATTTAACTATTATTTTCATCTTTATCCAAAGGATTTACTTGAAAAAAATCTATACTAACATGTTATTAATAAAATGGCTATCATGTAGTAGATGGTTATTATGTGTGTGCATTTAATTTTCACAAAAACCCTATGATGTAGTATACTGTCTCCCCTTAACAAATGGGGGAAATGAGGCTAATAGGTAATAAGATAGGGATTTGAACCTAGGCACTGTGGACCCATAGTCGGTGCTCTAACCTGCTATAACTATACTATAATTTTCATTAATTCCTTAGCATAATAAACAGCAGCACTTAAACAAGTATATAAGTTAATTTTACCAAGGCTAATCATGGTATTACATACTATCTAACAGAACCAAATGTTCTTGATAATAATTCTTCTAGCAGAAAACACCACAAAGCCATACTTATTTAATCAGAGATGACAATCTCCAACTTCTATAATATTTAACATAATTACATAATTTATCAAATAATGAGAGCTTATATAAAATATTATTTCCCTCTCCAGGGTAATCATCTGGCATAATAAATAATAAATATATTGTGTTGTTGGAAAAGTCACAATGTATTTTTGCAACGAAAAACAGAAAAAACGTCATGATTTTTCTGATAACCCAATATATTTAATATGTAATTTATATTAAGAAATTAATAATTATAAATAATTTACAAGTTGTAATTAAGTTTACTTATAAATTATAGATTATAAATTACTGATTATGTTAATAATTATTGATATATATTTAAATATAAAAATATAAGGATGAACTATGAGTTTTCTGACTGTGCTAGACAATTTATAATCAGACTGAACAATGTTTGCAAAATAAACCAGTTAAACTTTAGAAATCAAGCAAAATAGGTGCCAAATAAATAGATTTCCATTAAAAGTGACCATTGTAAAGCACTTTCTAAAGTCTCTCAAAACAATGATCCCTTTGCTAAATTATAAACTAAAAGCAGATATTTTTAAGAACTCGAAAACTTTATGCGATATTGGGTATTTTTTAAAGTATTTTTAAAAACCCTAACTCACAATATGTTTTGTATCTTGTGTTAATTTTAAAGTATTATATAAAGAAAGGAACTCCTAACTCAAAATTAGTCAAGGTTTCTAAAACTGGGTCAGGGTTTATTTACTTAAGGATGTTTGACATACTTGTTCAGGGTAGGCGGCAGCAGGGGAGATAACAAAATTCATACAATTAAAGACAGCGGCTTTTGTGAATGAAGTATTACAAGAGTCAGAACTCCATTCCCATTAGTACTATCTTCAATGGCCATAGCAAGCATATCCAAGGAGGGCTTGTTCCTTTCTAACAGTCATAATAAAATGTCGTTAAAGAGTCATTATATGTGAAATGTACCCTAAGTACTGTGAGAAAGTTACTCTTTCTAATCCAAAAAAAAGGTCTTACTCTAACCAAATGGATGAAACAAGAATATCTACAATGAATATTTGCAAAATAAATAAAAATTCATGTAATAGGAGGAAGTAATACTATAAAGGGAACTAATATAGCATGATAAATAGACATTAAAAGAGGAATAGGGTATGAAAATTCATGAAAGGAAGCTAGCATATCTGAATATGATGAAAGTTCAAGGGTGTTTTGCCAAATTTTGAAAGAAGAGGTTATGACTGAACAGAAAAGCACAAGAAGGGTTGGAATTCAAAGGTGAGAATAAATATGCTTGTCCTGTTTCTGTGAGAAATCATCAAATTATCTATTAATAATTCTGATGACTAGGATTTGTAAAGGAAAAAACAAAAACATATCCTATGTTTAAATGATCACAAAGTCATTTTCCTGCCTCTTAACCAGGCCCTCTTCACCAGAAAATCAAAATCACCAGATTTTTGCCTATGGGAATCCAACTAGCACTCTTTCTTTACCCATGATATATTATTCCATGACAGTAAACATTATGGTTTAACCTATTCATACTGCCAAAGTTTTGTATCAAAAATTGTGTAATAATTAAACATTGTATCGTTTTTAAGAAAATAAAACAAACTTAGAAACTAAAGTCAACACTATTGAAGGATTTCACTGGTCTTGGGCTTTGCTGCTTCTACTTCTAGGTGGACCTACTCAGTTTCCAGAATTTCCTAATCCTTAAATTCTGAAACTGAATGAGATCTGAGTGAGTAGTAGCAGGCTTATTAGCTGGGCCTAGGATCCTACTTACTGGTTTGTGTTGATATGCACATTACTATTTCGATACCTGCTCTAGCTTTAGAAAGACCTTGACCTGGAGTCTTAAAATCAATGTTGGCCAGATAGGTGTACAATAAATAGTGAGTTAACATGTAAAAGTAACAAAAGGTTCTTCTGGCACAATTTAGTTTTAGCACATCAGTAGCCAAGGCAAATTGATTTTTGTACTTAATTTCAATGAAAAAAATCTACAAAGTAACTATAAAATAATAAAACTGACTGTTCAACCATTATACCAAAATCTGTACAAACAAGCATTGTTAAACTGTGTGGTATGTCTTTAAAGTGTTGTACGAGTTCAGAAACTCTAATGATTAATTTCATGCCTAGACTGTCAATGGCATAGGTCATGCTAGAATGCCTACAAGATTCTGCTTTTCATCTCCACTTTTTAATAAGTAAACTGTGAATATTATAATATAGGGCATAATTTTCTTGCAAATAAAGAGGAGAGTTTAAAATAAGTTTGCTTTCTTTGATAATTATCTGTTGAACTTTGTTGATAATTATCTGTTGAACTTTGTTTTGAAACTCCTTTAATTTTTTAAATGACTACCTTAAAATTTTGAAAAAATGACAAGTTAAACAAGTCTGAAAAATGCTTCTTTTTTCTCCTTACAGAGAAACCTGTACCTATCAATGCAATTACATGTTTAAATGATGGTTGTTAGTTAAAACAAATCACAGAATATTGAGTCTGGCCTTTGATCATGAATTCTTTGAGGCAGTGGGAGAAAGAAAAAGCAGACCATTTTAACCAAGTCTTTATATATAAAGCCAAAATACTAAATTTTAACCAAAAAACTAAACTTTGGGTCATGTTCCCATCAGTGTATACATATGAATAACAAATTTTTCAAAAAGATAAAAAGAATTATGCATTAGCTATTGGTCCAGAAGTAAATGAAAATTAACAGGGCCCAACCTAGGAAAAACTGTACATAGAAGCAAGATGTCTTCCTAACAGAACATAGCTCAAGCTGTCTCCCAAATTCTAACTACTTCTGTTCCAGGACTCCAAAAAAAAAAGTAAAGTTAATATTTTCAAGAACATGTGACTTTACTTTTTAATTACATGTTATAAGGTGTGATAGAAAGAACTCGTACTTTCTAACATAGCCTGTAATTTAGATGGGGGACAGCATATATCATAGAGTCCCCATAGAAGCTTTATTAAACACACATGCCAGGGGTCTCCTCAGCCCCCAAGATTCTTATATGCCCAGGAAAGGAGAATACCTACATTTTAGAAAAGCTCCTCAGCAGATTCGAACGCAGTCCTACCATTCTCTAGCTTCCTCCCCATCCCTGCCACTTTTCCCGCATATATAGAGGGTGCCAAAAACATGGATACACATTTTAAGAAAGGAAAAAACTGGATTATAATTGTAATATATATCAATATATGCTGATAATAAAAATGAATACAAGTCATGTGTATCCATGTTTTTGGCACCCCCGGTATATACATACATATATACGTGTGTATATATGTATGTATGCATACACAGATAGCTCCTCCTCCACCATCGCCCTAAGAATGGCTAACTGCATTTTTCTAATTCTGATACAAATTTCTAAAAAGTGACTCATTTCCTTTTTTAAATAGCAATATTGTAATTGCACAACTGCATTTCTTGCCTTCCTAGGTTTCAAAAGACATCTTTCCCACCAGTCCCAAAATTTTATTTTCTAGAATACTAATAACCCACACAAATTTAGTCAGTCAGATGTGAAAAGTACAGTCTTTATTGTGAAATTCAGAAATTCCCTAAATCATTACATAGTCAACGACTACCATACTACTTTTGGTTCTCATTTTCCCAGCATTTGGGCCAAAGTGATGATAGAGTAAGATGACAGAATATTAGAAACATTTCTTTAACTTTAGTTTATGAGAACTAATTTTTAACTTTATGTCAGACCCACAGCAAAAACTGTGTGTTGATTAGCAAGGGCACTAAACTGTACACAACTGTGATCTTTCTATCACGCCTAACCTTGATAACTATGATTAATGATTCAAAGTCAATGCCACATACTTCATAATCCTGTTTTATTTCTTTCACTATCAAAATTCTGTCTTCATGATTCTATCAATTTAATTACAGTACTAGTTAATGCTCATTGAGCATCTACTGTATGCCAGTTTCTATGCTATATATTTTACATACATTATTTTCACTTAATCCTCATAATAAGCCTTTAATATAGATACTATTACCCCCCACTTTACAGATAAATAACCTGAAGCACAGAAGTTGAGAAACTGACCCCATGTGATATGGCTAATAAAATGTGGCGCAGGGATTCAAACCCAAATCTACCTGTTTCTAGATCGTGTGGTGTTAGCTACAATACTACTTGTAAGTCACGTTCATTTGCTCATTTTTTTCTGTCAAAGTTTTTGCCTATTGTGATGCTTTTAATCATGTTTCCATGTTGTTGTGTTCCCCTACACTTTGCTCCACTCCCCACAATTACATCTATTTTTCATTCACTCATCCATTCAACAAGTACTCCCACTCTGTGACAGGCACTAGAGACGCTAAGAAGACTGTAATATTAATGATAGCCCCTACCCACATAGGGCTGTTGTGAGAATAAAATAATCTACACAGAGGTTTGGTACAGTACATGGCACATAATAATCATTCAATTCTGTCCTCAAAGAGTCTATTGATAATGTTAGTGAGTGACAAGCATGGCGCCAAGCACTTTATACTTCACTCTCACAAGCTCTAGGAGGAAAGTACTATTTTTCAAATATCAATTTATAATTGATGAAAGGTAAGCTAATAGTACATTGCCCAGAGTCACAGTTAGTAAGTGGTGGGTCCAGGATTTGGTCCTAAGCTTTTTGGCTCTAGAGCCCTTGTTTTTTAACCCCCACACTTCAGTTTCTAATCTAATGAGGAAAAGAACTTAAAAACTGCAGTCCAGAGTGATAAGTTGCACAGGGTGCCACAGAAATCAAGAGGCAGACACCTAATCCAAATCAGGGAAAACTTCCTGGAAGACGGTATGCCTGAGTTGGGTCCTGAAAAAAAGAAGTTATTTTAAGTAAAATAAACTGGAGAACATAACTCACTTGTAATCCTCATAGGATTGTTCTGACAATTAAATGAGATGATAAGTGCAAAGTGCTCAGAACCACCCCTGGGACATAAACTCTTAAGATGAATAATTAGCTCCATAAAGCTAAAACACAGATTGCATAGCAAGGAAATAGCAAGAGATAAACTCAATGAAGGATTTTAAGCAGGTGACTAACAGGGTCTGGGTAGAACTTTAGGCAGTTCTTAAAATCCCAGTGCTTCCCATATAAAGGACACTCAAAAAATATTTCTAGAATGTTATACATAGTCATATCATGGGTTAAATTAAATATAGCAAAGCCCTAAGAAGAAAACTGATGATATAATATGCTCTCCAATTGACACTATGTATCTACTATGGCAGCTGGTCTCCAAGATAACTGCAATAATCCCTGCCACTGAGTATTTATACCCTTCTACATTGTACCAGGGCTGGTCTGTGTCATCAGTGGCATACAGCAGAAATGGAGGCATGCCACTTCTGAGATTAACTTATAAAAGCCCTGCAGTTTCCATCTTAGGCACTTTCTCTCTCTAGGATCTCCTGCTCTGGGGGAAAGCAGCTGGCATGGAGTGAACAGCCTATGGAGAGGTTCACGCGGCGAACAAATGAAGTCTCTGGCCAACAAGAGCCAGTGAAGAAGTGAGGGTGGTCAACACCCATGTGAATGACCCTAGAAGAAGATTCCCCAGTTCCAGTAATGCCTTAAACTGACTGCAGCCTTGGTTGAGGATCTCTCCTGGGACAGCCAGAGCCAAAACCGTACAGCTAAGTCACTCCCAGATCCCTGACCTGCAGAATTGTGGTAAGATAATAAACATTAGCTGTGTTAAGCTGCTACGTTTTGGAGTAACTTCCTACATAGAAATAGGTTACTAATATAGCAACATTTTTTTAACTGTAAATGAAAGATTTAATGGAATATTTAACTTTTGAATATTTATTATTTATATCTGTAGCACTGTTTCCATCCAGGACTCAGCAATTTTCTCTTAGACTCAGGCAAGCTGTCTCATGCCATTATGTAACTACTTAAATTAACTAGCATAATCACTCTTTGGACAATACTTTGCTCTGTTTTGCCACCTAATCTTGTGAAGGAAACCAGACTCTGTCAGCAAGATTAGTATAAATCCCACTGAATAAGTAAGATGGCTAGAATGAGTAGAAGCTGTAAGTCTCCTCTCCATCTTTCATAATTAACATGCATTTCTGAAGCAAACATGAACTTCTCCAGAGAGTAAAGGACTTAAAAGGCTATTAAGTGAAGCTGTTCCTGAAAGAGATTCTGATTATCCAAGTAAGTACAAGGCCTCTAGTGCTGGTAAAAATATTAACAATAGAAGAAGTGGAAGACAGGAGTTGCTATTGTTTTCTGGTTATTTTAAGGAATATTATTGGACCTACATTACAGGAAATGTTTTTGTACTGTCCTAAGCCAAATCATGATAAGACCATTTTGCCTTACAAAAGAAAACTAGAATAGAAAATCTCTAGGGCAGGCCTTGACCATTCTGACAGTTCTTACCTATTAACTTCACTATTTCTTTAATATTGCTATTCCTCCGGTTCCTTTTGCCAATATGTATATATGCTGGTTGAGCCACTACCATGGCTTTAATTATATCTATATTACTCCTAAATCAACATTTCTGACTAAACTACTCTTTCAAGTTACAGATCCATCATTTCCAACTAGATACTTCAGATCTCCACATGTATATGTGACAAACATCTCAAATATTAACATGCTCACATTAACATGAATTCATTACCCTCATCATCAATCATCTATGACTCTTTCAATATCCTCTTTGGTTAACCGTGTTATCAAACACCTAACCACCCACAGTACAAATCTTAGAATTATCCACAGTTCCATCTAGGCACCTAATTTTCTGATCCATGCATTTACTTTTAACATATTTATGTCTTTATGTTTAAAGTTGGTTTATTACAGATAGCAGAGAGTTGGATCTTGCTTTTTTTCCCCAGTGTGACAATCTCTGCCTTTTAATTGGGGTGCTTATACCAGTTACATTTCATGCAATTACTAATATGGTTAATTTAAATCCTACATCTATTTGTTCCACCTTGTCTTTGTTCCCTTTTTAACAAAGTGCAAAAGCAAATTTATGGAAAAAGAACAGGCTTGATGCTGGAACAACTGACTACCCATCGGCAAAAACAAACAAAAAACAACCTTGATCTAAATCTCAAACCTTGCACACACACACACACAAAAACTGAAAATGGATCATGAACTTAAATATCAAAAGTGAAGCTATAAAACTTAAAAAAAAAAACCATCATAATGAAAAGTCTTCAGGATCTAGAGTTTTAGACTTGACACCAAAAGCATTATCCATAAAAGGAAAAATGGATAAATTGGACTTCATTAAAATTAAAAACTTTTACTATGAGGAGGACCATGTGAAGAGGATGAAAAATGAAGCTATTAGGAGAAATTATTTGCAGACCATGTACTCAATGAAAGACTAAGTATATCGAATACATAAGGAACTCCCAAAACCCAGTGGTTAAAAAATTTCAATCCAATTAGATATTCTTCAGTATGTGTATATTTAAAGAAAACTATAGTTCATCCATGCTATGAAATACTAGTTATCAATAAAAAGATATGACCCATTGATATATGTAATATCTTAAATGAATCTCCAGAGAATGAGGTTGAATGAGAAAAAGAATAATCCTAGAAAGATAAGTCTATTTGATTCCATTTACATAACATTTTGAATAACAAAATTTTAGAAACAGAGAGCGGATTAATAGTGGCCAGGGGTTAGGGACAGGCGTGGGGGGCTGGCAGGATGTGGGTGTAGCTCCTTATATAATGGAACTGTTTAGTATCTCGACTGGGGTGGTGGATAAATGAACCCACACACTGTCCTCAGGCCAGGCTGCCAGGTGTCTCCCAGCTGGAGGGAGTATGGTGGACTCTCCCTACAGTTGTCCCTCTACAGCCCTGCTGATTCTGGGCAGTGATGGGGAGTCTCAGGCCAGGCTGCCTGCTGTGGCTGGGTCACTTCTGCTGATTCTATTTGCTGCTCCAAGCTTCCTGCTGGGAGAAGGGACTCTCAGTCTTAGGCTTGTAGGGTAAAAATACCTGAAGCAAATGATTAATACTATTTCCAGACATTGCTGACGGAACCATAATGAAATAACCTGTCTGTAAAAATAAATACATAACCAAATCTCCCTTTCATTAATACTGTATCCCAAAACAGATTTACTTAGAATTCTAACCGAACCTTTAAAGTTTCATTTTATAATATGATCAAATGCAAAGTTATTACTGAAGAGATTGTTTCTTCTAATAATTAATATTTAAGAACATATTTTAGAATTCAGTGTTTCAAACAATGTCTATATAGCATACACATCTAAAAACAAAATTTTTGTTTGCCTAAAGCACCTAAGCTATGAACCAAGGTTCCTATTTTATGTCAACAAGAAAAAAAAAAGGTTGGAAGATAACCGTTACAGTGGGAAAACTTGGCTACAAAACTAAGTTCTACTTTCAGCTCACTACACATTCAATGAATTGCATTCTTTAATTGGACAAATGTACAAGGAACTAGGCTGGGTACTTAATAATGAGGACCTGGTTTCTAATTCTGGCTTCATCACCATTATCCATCATTTAATCACTCTGTAATCCTAAACAAGTCACACTTCTCTGAATTTCAGTTTCTTAACCTGTAAAACGGAAACAATGATATATGCTCTTTCTGTCATTCAAAATTAGTGTGAAGATTAAATAAAATAGATATGTAAGGCTAGTTCAATACTCTCCTATATACAAAAGAGAAGTTAAATTATTTGCTCAAGGTCACATTAAGTTTTAGTAGCACAACTAGGATTAGAATCTAGGTCATTAACACCTAGTCAAATTGTTTTCACTGCACCTTGCTGCTTCTAAAGTAGGGGAAAGATTTTTGAAAATCACAACTCACGTAGCCATCCTCAAATGGATTTTATAACCAAATTAAGCCTTTATAAACCAAAGCATGAATTGTATGTGATGAATTAACTTTTCTTCTAGGGATCTGGAGTGAAACAAATTATGCAGCATCCTTGAGAGAATTGAGAAAATAGTCACCCATCATTTTCTGTGTTTTTGGTTGAGAAAGACATGATTATACTACTGTACTATATTAAGACCATATTACCAGGCATGGCTCTAGCCTTCAAGACTTGAAATTGGAAACCTTTATGCAACTGTAAAGGCTAGTCTTCTTTACACATCACTCCTCTGGAGGCCCTTTAACTGACTTGGTTGATGCTCATAGCCACTCTGTACAAGCATCTATTGTTATACTTTGTATTGCATTTACTTGTTTTTTAATCTTAAATTAATGGCATGAATATGTCTTGAAAGGAAGACAAACTAAGTACTGAGGAAGTACAGAAAAGGAATTAATGACACTGTGAGGTCTCCATAGAAAAATGTGATATAATTTTAAGAGGCAGATATAAAGGTAGGGAGAAGAAGGCAGAGAGAGGAAAAAAGGAAGAGAGAACTCAAGTGTTGGCAGTGATATGCTGACACTCAAGTTTTAAGTCATACCACAACATTCTTGTTCTTTTTAATTTCCTTTACCCTCTCTGCTTGAACCTGCTTCAACTGTCATTCCCCTCCACTTTTACTTTGCTGTAAGTCATCATTCATTGCCCTTAAATCTTTCTTCTTCTACTCCTCCCAACCCTACAAGCTAGTTCAACCCTTCGAACTTGGGTGGACGACTCATGCTCCAGTAAAGAGTAACAAAAAGTGTTAATTGTTTGCAGTAATGATAGGTAAATCACTCCCAAATGATATCTGTATACCTATAGTAATACTAAATTTGTCTAGAATTTAATAAATTTTCCTATTAGGCTAAAAGTTCTTTTTATATAAGATAAATATATTCTATCAACATAAATTACAAATGTCCATTTCTCAAACTGTAAAAGTTTTGTTCAATTCTAAACCTAAATAGAAAATTTATCATAACAAGCTTGAGAAGAATCCAAAATAAGAAAACTTTGGCTTTTCTCATAATCTGAGATGGAAAAGAATCTTAAAGAGTCACGTCTCATCATAGCAAACATTTATTTGCTACATTCAAGGTAAATAAAATAAGTTTAGAATATTTTTCTTACATTTTAAAATTTCACTGTTCCACACTTACTTTACTATGGACTTGAACAAATTTATTTCAGTTTAAGTTTCATATACTCTCTCATCCAATTTTTTTCACATATCTTATCTTCTCAATGTTATTTTTGGTACAACTCCAATTATGGCCATCAAAACTTTTAATGAGACAATAGTTTAAAGTTTTGATCAATTCTTCTTTGACAAATTTTACAGTGAAAGAACATGACATTCTATTTGTTTTTTGGAAAGGAAAGGTGTTTTAAATAAGAGTGCTATCGAAATATAAAGGAAAGGCTTATAAAAATGTTTAATCTTTATAGTATAATAGAATACTAACAAAATTCTTCTTATGAGACACTTTGCTTAAGCAAAGAATATTTCTTGTATGACCTGGTTTCAAAATTTAAAATCCTTAAACATAGAGTGAAAAGTAACTCATTGACTTGTTATACCTAAGGTGAAAAACCCAACCCGTCAGCTTAAGCATTCAGACTATTCAAAGAATCAGAATCAGATATAGAAGCAGGAAGGGACCTTTGAGCAGTTCAACTCCCTCATTTTATAGCCAAGAAGCCGGTATCTTAGAAAGGTCAAGAGACTGTATTATTAAGTGTCTCTGATCTACCTGTGCTCCTTACACAACACTTTCATACTTCCCTATTTTAAATAAAAAATCATAGATTTACATGTATTGCCTATATACATAATTCTTTTACTTCATTCGTAAGGAGTCTGTACTAGCAACTAATAGTCTAGATTCCTTCTAGTTTATCCAGAAAAAAACTTTCAAAATATTTCAGGAATTTCAGAGGAATAGCTGCAGGATCTTCCAATCCTTCATTTCTTTAGATCTGTGGCTTTTACCTGTTTTTAGTCACTTCCAATTTGACAATCACAGCAGGCCATGGACTGAATCCTCGTGGGAACATGTACAACAGGGATTTCAGAGATTTCAAGGTCCTCAGGTAGAGATCCTTTGCACTATACTATCAAAACTGTGGGGGCTACTGAATGGTTCATGTGTAAAGATTCACAATCTATTTCTGAGATAAAGGAAAGTTTTCCCCATGACAGTCAGGAATGTTTTCTTTCATTAAATGAAAACTACATAATCCATTTATTTTACTTTTTTGCCTTGTGTCAAATGCAGCAGCTTCCCTTAGCCTAGATTTTTGTAACATTTCACACACTGCCCTTAGTAGCCTTCTCTCTCCCCTCTAGCACCTGGCTTTTATTCTTTTATTAATGTGTTATGAATTTGTATTTTAAGATTTTTCATTTTGCTTTTTGGAAACATTTATTGTGTTCAAAATAAATAATTTTCAGAATAGTGAATATGACTAATGTTTAGAATAGTTTCACATTTAAAATGTTTCACTATTCTACAGACTTTCTTTTAAAACTTTTAAAATTTAGGTATTATTTACATATAATAAAATGCTAAAATCTCAAATGTTTAGTTCCATCAGTTTTGACTTTTAAAAGTATAATCTGCTTTAAATTTGTTTTGAAAGCAAGAAGGTGTATAAATAAATAAATGAATAGTTGATTCATTCATGAGTTGATCTGTGACAGTTTTGGCAGGAGGAAACTGGAAGAGGGTAGGACTAAAAATAAGAAGAAAAGACGTTACAACAACTATATAGATAACAGTGAACAGGTTTAGTCCAAAAGAGTGGCAGTGAGAATAAAGAGGGGGCAAGGTAAAACTGCTAAACTATCAGGGTTAGAAATAACAAATATGAGACAAGAAGAATGGCTGAGGAGCCCAGTATATACATTTGTTTATAGTGGGTGTTCAATAAAGATTTATTCATTCAATAACTATCATTATGAGCCTATTTGAAATCAACCATGAACAATCCGATTTCTTGCCGCCTCAAAGCCACAGTTGTAGCAGAAGTTAAGTCAAGAACTCAGAAGTTACCCAAATCCTACAACTTCTAATGGTTAACTAATAGAATACTATTCTCTCTCAAACTGATAAAAATCAGTTATACAACTAAACGACTTATACCATTACTATAATGATTAATAAAACATCTACTTTCTGGACTAGATGGTTATTTACCTGGTTTCTTGATATAAGCAAAATTTGAAATAATGAGATTCACTAAATTTCAAATCAGTTATACATGTTATTTTACCCCCTAAAAAATCCCATATGAGAAATAAGTTGAGGGCCGGCCGAGTGGCGCGATGGTTAAGAACTGGCTTTGGACGCCAGGGGACCCCAGTTCGGATCCCACATATGAGGGCCAGTGACACTGCCCTCTACAGCTAACATGCTGAACAACAGCTCAACCTGGAGCTGGGCTGCTATGAGTTGCTGGCGATGGCATATGCTGCAGCCCCTGTGGCAGTGGGTTGCCATGGGCTACCATATGTAGCCAGCAGCCAGTAGCCAGTAGCCAGCTTGAGCAGCCAGCAGCTGCCGTGAGCCGCCGTCCAGAAGCCGGCGACTGATTTGTCTCCGCCCGGGAAGAGCGCAATGATGGTGCCAACTTGGGCCAGTGAGGCAACGTCCTCCACAACTAGACTGAAGAACAAAACGACAGCAACTTGTCTGNAAAAAAAAGAAAAAAAAGAAATAAATTGATTCACGGACTTAACTTTCAGAAGTGTACAAATCTTTCATTAAAATAACAGTTTGGTCAGAGTCTACCGAACACAAAAGTACCTATTAAATATATTCCTTCAATTTATTTAACTCCCTTTATAAGTAGCTACTCTTTATTTTTCAAATATTAACTTGAAATTTTTTCGAGGTATCTAATTTCACTTTGGTTCCTTAATTAGAAGTCAAATTAAATATCTCAAAAAATCCAACATTCGATGATCTTCCTTGTTGAAACAGACAGCCATCCCCTCTACCAATGTTCTTCCTTCGTAGAAACAACTTTTTAAAAATTCAAGTTTATTGATATGATGTATATATCAGCAAACATGTAAGTACCTACTAAGGGTCAAGCATTGTGTAAGAGTTAGAAATATAAACATATAATAATATACTGACAGTAAAAAGCTTACTTCAATAATTAGTGATCTATCCATTTTTAAGCACCATTAACTCAAGCATGATAAAACTATACATGAACAAACAGTTAAGTGAATAAGAAATCAAGTGAATAACAACATTAATGTGTGGAAAAATATTCCAATGCAGGATTTTAATTCTTCGTTTGAGAAAATGCCATATTCAAAATGAAAATAGAAATAAACAAGGTCAGGGCATATAACTGCTTAGATTTCATTATTTAATGATGACTAAAGAGGAGATTATCAATATGAAAGTAGATCACTAAGAAACTATAACAAAAAAATTTTCTCCAATGAGAATTCAAGCTTATTAACTATTCCTTTTTTCATTACACTCAAAGTTTCCTTCCAACTTCTAATATGAATATACTACCTGTTTTCCATACCAATGAGATACAAAGAAATTCAACCCACTAAAGTTTTATTTATTGATTCTAAGTAATACTCATTTTTTGTCTCACTTGATGATAAATTTCCTCATCAAAACAATAAAAATAAAACTGCAATTCAGGGGTGATTCATCAACAAACAAAAGTTGCCGAGCATAATAGTGTAGCTCAAATTAAAAAGGGACAAAGTCAGCATAAATTATATTACTGCAACATATTTAAATTAGCTAAGTAATTTATAAAGGAAAATAAATTGTTCTTAAGTTCCCTATATTTCTTTAAGTGATACCAAAAGGAAGTGAAAACAAATTGAACCAAACTAGAAAATAACAACAGTAAAATACAACTAGATCTACCTTTTCTGAAAAATAGTAATTTAAAATAAGAAAACCATGTTTGTGACCAGGGATTGTGATTATCTTTAGTCCTTTTGGAGGGAATAACATCTACATTCAACTACCCCATCCCACATACTTTCTTCTTCTGATTTTTTGGGGCTTTAAAAAATGAGTAAACTTTAAATATAAATATAGGAGCTTTCAAATGAAGACAAATTTGAACCATATTCCAATATATAGTAAATGTCATATTAAGAGGGGTAAGTAGAGGGCTGGGGAAAATGAATATAAAATTCATTTGAAAAGATGCAATTTCATTCTGTGTGTAAGTAAGATTAATGCCACACCTAACATAAATAATTCTTGAATTTATTCTTAGTGGCAGTGGTAATTTAAAAATCTCAAGTTCCCTAAAACATTAACTCAATCTTACAGGAAAGAGCAAGATGTTAGAAAATTGTTTATCGAAAACTAAAGAGATCCAGGACTGGAGCTACTCACAGTCACACCAATTAAACCAAATTAAATCTTGAGGAGCAATTATGAAAAACAGAAGCCAAGAGGAGCAAAATTACCATGGTTCTCTCAACCAAATCCTTTTTATACATGAAGATCAAATTTCTCTCTTTCAGTCACTAAACAGTTTTTTTAATGCTATACTATCACTAACAATTTCAATTTAAATATACACACTCATATACAGTTTATTTCTTTAAAAAGTCAGATCCCAAACACAAAACCAATCAAGAAAGAAATAGGCTTAATACTGATTTTTTTCTTTCTCAATTATTACTACCAAAAGAAAGATTAAAAGGAAAGAAAAGAAAACTCCCTGAGAGGTGGCCATCATCCCAGAAGTCATTTCTGCAGATGTTTCAGCAAAACAGTGACCATTTGCAAGCCTCCTAGGTATACTCCCAGCAGACACATTATCAGATGAAGGAACTGCAAACAAACCTGGCTAAAACCTTTCTTTGTCTAAGCCCAGCCTCTTCTTCCTGTGATGTCACATTACAAATCTAGTGAGCAAGCCTTTCTTTTTCACTTCAGAGAAAAGTCCATCGCACAATACAGCTGGTAACAGAGGAAAAGACCTCCTTCAGCAAGAGCTAACACGCCCAGGAATTTACTTCGGAACTTTTAAAAGACTCCTGTTTACCACCATCTGGGATCCTCTGCCGGAATACTGAAAAGGAAAACTTCATTTAAAAGGAGCAAAGCAGTACATGAGACCAACTGGGAATGTTTAAGTCTCTGAAACTCTGCACTGAAAAGCAAAATGAAATGGCTAACTTTAGCTTAACCGCTCTGGAGCATGAAGAAACTTTAATTTTGGATTATCATCCTGACTACTGAAACCCAAGTTTACCAGACAAGTACATTTATTCTGTTTCAAGACACAGCGTTTCTTTAACATTTATAATCCAATGAGTTGGCTTCAATGACTACATTTTTCAAAGGTTGCTTGTTGGTTAACTAAGCCCTGGATTTACAGATTTTCTGGTGACTAGAAAATGAGACCATTGAAGAACAAAGTGGAAACTTTATAACAAAAGATTTCACGTTTCTTTTGGAAGTTCTGGAGAAAAGGGAAATACTGATAAAACCATCCAAAGATCCAAAGGGTTTGCAAATACACTGGAGGTTTTAAAGTGGCCACAATCTGAATACCAAAGCACGCTGCTGCAGACCAAAGGACTTCAACACTTGTAGGCTGGACCTGCCTTACAATGGTAAGCCTTAACAGTTCCCTCTGCTTCTACGATGACTCCTTTAAGTACACTCTGTATGGGTGCATGTTTAGCATGGTGTTTGTGCTGGGGTTAATAGCCAACTGTGTTGCCATATACATTTTCCTCTGCGTCCTCAAAGTGCGAAATGAAACTACAACGTACATGATTAACTTGGCAATGTCAGACTTGCTTTTCGTTTTTACTTTACCCTTCAGGATTTTTTACTTTACAACACAGAATTGGCCATTTGGAGATTTACTTTGCAAAATTTCAGTGATGCTGTTTTACACCAACATGTATGGAAGCATTCTGTTCTTAACCTGCATTAGTATAGATCGATTTCTGGCAATCGTCTACCCATTTAAGTCAAAGACTCTAAGAACAAAACGAAATGCAAAAATTGTTTGCATTGCTGTCTGGTTGACTGTGATCGGAGGAAGTGCACCAGCAGTTTTTTTTCAGTCTACCCACTCTCAGGGGAACAATACCTCAGAAACCTGCTTTGAAAATTTTCCAGAAGACACATGGAAAACATATCTCTCACGGATTGTAATTTTTATTGAAATAGTGGGATTTTTTATTCCTCTAATTTTAAATGTAACTTGTTCTAGTATGGTGTTAAGAACTTTAAATAAACCTGTTACATTAAGTAGAAGCAAAATAAACAAAACTAAAATTTTAAAAATGATTTTTGTACATTTGATCATATTCTGTTTCTGTTTTGTACCTTATAATATCAACCTTATTTTATATTCTCTTATGAGAACACAGACATTTGTGAATTGCTCAGCAGTGGCAGCAGTAAGGACCATGTACCCAATTACACTCTGCATTGCTGTTTCAAACTGTTGCTTTGACCCAATAGTTTACTACTTCACGTCAGACACAATTCAGAATTCAATAAAAATGAAAAACTGGTCTTCTAGGAGAAACGACTCCAGGTTCTCCGAAATTCAAGCCTCAGAGAACTTTATTCAACATAACCTACAGACCTTAAAAAATAAGATATTTGACAGTGAGTCTACAATATAAGCTGCCTGAAATAAAAACCACTGGGACTTCACTGAGACAGACAGAACCTCCAAGTTTCTTCAACTGTGAAAAGTTTTTTTCTTGGACAACTATTTCTCCACCTCTGAAAAAAAATACGCACGTGGACATTTTAAAGTTTTTAGTATTAAAAAAAGTTGTATTCAATGTGTTAAGCATTCAAATGTATTCTATTCGTGTATACACTCTTATTTTATTTTTCTTAGCCATTTAGATTTGTATCTTCCTCTTCATTAAAAAAAAAATCCCTAAAAACGTTGTTCAAAGTCCAAAGAGACTATGATTTAAATCATGTGGCGACCATCTGTACTGTCTTTGAAGTTCTTAATAATTTTATACTAAATGATTTACAATTAAAGGTTTGTTTAATATTTTTATTCAACATATATCTAATTTCTATTTCAATTTGAATTGAAACTACTAGTTTCTTAAGTTATAATAACATAAATGAGAACGAAAACTAATTTGAAATTAGCGTTTTTAGAGTATTTTTCAAAAAATAGCTAAAAATGAAGTCTTCTGTAGAATAATCAGTAACACTGAAGATCTTTGAGTAGTTACACTTACAGATAATATTAAGGGTTTTGTCTTTCAACTGTATGCAATTTATAAAAAGCAGATGCTATCTAACTATATAATAGCATGCTTTAAAAATTACTATTTTGATCCACTGTCTGGCTATAACAACACTCAATTTCACAATGATATTTACCACAAAAATTGAGAAGGAAGAAACTAACAAAACGTTAAATGTTATTTTGCTGAGTGAATGTTTAAAAAAGTAAAATACCACTAACGGTACATTTTAAAGGTATATTTGTGTCATAATACATAACTTGTATTTTAAGTATTTTAGGTTAGAGAAACCCCATGGATAGTGAGATAGATAGTAAAATACAATACTCGGCACTGAGAAAGTGATCAATATATGTATTACTTCCCTTCTATCTTTTGAACATTTAAAGCCAAATAACGAATAGCTGAAATATTATTCAAGTAGGCAAAACGTTACTGTATGCCAAAATTTATGAAGTAAGGACATACATAGTTCCTTATATAAAAAATAGCAAAGCTACAGAGCCAAATAACTTAGTACAACTACATTTTCATTTCAGTAAATACAAAATAGGTATCACTTTGAGCTATAATTTAGATATAATGTACCAATTACACTGAAACTTTTTCCTTTTCCAACATATCTTTTTTTTTTCATTCAAGCAGTTCTCCAAAGTTAACTAAAAAAGAATATTTTTGAGAAAAGACATGTATTCAGCCTATCCGTTATTTACATTTTAATCTTTCAAGTCTTGAATACAACTTTGGACAAATACTCTTAAGATTTAAATTTGATTTTTTCTGTTTTCTGGGTTTGGGCAACTGCAATGATTTCAGAGGAATCATAGTTATTTGCTATTTCAATAAAATAACAGTAGGGGATTTTCTTTAGGGAGCCATGGTTTCCTTCAGATAAACCTAAAGCAAAATAAATCCTTAAAAACAAAACAAAACAAAAAAAAACTAGTGAAGAAATTAAGCATGGTCCTTTATATTCCAAAAGAAGTATATGTGCTGTGAACGTATTTTCTTTAATTGACCTTGTAGTACTTTTATTTGATATCACTCTTCGGAAAACGAATACATTTAGCACTCTAAACATATTTTAGTTGAAAAGCACCTAATGATTTACTGATATGGAGGAAAGGGACAGGCCGTTAACATTTCTCAGAATTTTCCTCCACTTAAAGATTTGTGAGCAAGATCTGAAAACATGGCTATTACTTTAAAATACAAGCAAATAAGTCTTCAGATAGTTGTTATTGCTGCACTCACTGGCCAAATTTTGCTGCTCTCTTGTCAACAGGAAAATGAATCAAAAGTTTTGTATAAGATTCTTCACAAAGAAATATGTAACAAGTATTCATTTTCTCATTTAGAACTTCAAATCCTGGATAAATCTTACCTACACACAGAGGGAGTACTCAAGTTACTTTCCTTTCTTAATGTTGCACTTTAAGGTACATTATATATTCCTAGGGTTTTTCTCTTTCCCCTTTACTCACAAAACTGTATTAATAGAACTCCGAAAATTTTACTTCTTGTTATCTTAAAGTGACAATACCAAGCCCTCCCTCCCCAAAAACGGCCCAATGTTTTCAACATCTTTATAAAGAACACATGATTTAACTATCATCCTTTCTACATTAACTCCCTTCAAAGGAACAGAAGATGATAAAATTTTTAAGGTGTGGAAAACAGGTTTCCAGCATCCTAATGATTGGTTCTGAACTTAGAAATCATCTTTTCTGAGAAAATGCCAACCAAGTAACTAATTTACCAAAACAATGTATGAAAATATATGCATTGTACATAATATATCCACACAAAATTTAAAGAAACTGATGATAGTATTTTATTAAGGAGTTTTGACTTTATACTCTATATTCAAAATACTAAAAGTAAATTTGAGATATAAATCTTAATTACAGATATTGGTATTTAAAGAAATTAGTCACTCAGCTGAGGAATAGAAAATGGAACACTAGCAAACTTCATCTCCCCAACTGAGAATAATTTATGAAAGGTATGTAGCTAGCAAGAGACTGAAGCAATAGCTTTTTGGTCTTACAATTCTGGACCACTGATGAACTAGATACCTGGTCTTTTGTCAATATATTAAGTTACTATTGCCTAGCAGAATCTTTACTACTTCTGAACACCCAAACTATTTTCGTGCCTATATGCCAATCCAACGCGATGACAAATGAAGGAAGATGTAACCTGGTGCTCTTAGTTGTGAATGAATTTTATACAGACAATTTTATAAACAGTGCTTACTAGTAGATGAATCTTAAGATAATCCTAAGGTAAACTGTTTTGAAAAAGCTCTTTTCTGCTGACCTGGAAACCAAATTATCCATTTATAACATGACTTCTAAGAAAAAAAATCCAGATTAAAATTGACTAATGGGGCCAGCCGAGTGGCTCAGTTGGTAAAGAGCGCGAGCTCTGAGCAACAGGGTTGCTGGTTCGATTCCCACATGGGCCAGTGAACTGCGCCCAAGCTGAGCTGCCACTGAGCTGTTCCTGAGCTGCCAAGAGGTGGCAGGATGGCTCAGCTGGTGAGAGCACGTGCTCCTAGCATGGGATGGTGGGCTACGCCGACCCCCGCAACTAAGATTGAACATGGCATCTTGAGGTGAGCTGCCGTAAGCTGCCAATGGGTGACCAAATTGCTCAGTGGTGAGACCATGTGATCTTAGGAACAAGATTGTCGGTTTAACTCCCACATGGGATGCTGGGCCACGCCCCCCCGCAACCAAGGCCAAACACGGCACCTTGAGCTGAACGTCCACAAGCTGCCAACAGGCGGCAGGATAGCCACTGGAGTTGAAGCTGAGCTAGCTGCGTCCTCCACCACTAAGATTGAAGGCTAACGACTTGGCTATTCCCCTTCCCCAATTCCCCAACACAGTTCTGCTTCCCCAATAAAAATCTTTTTAAAAAAAGGACTAATGGATAAACTTAAGGACACATGGACAAACTTAAGGACACAGAACATATTTAAATCAACCTGAGTATTTAATGATTAACAATATTATTGAATTATCAAAATTTCCAGACACCAACATATACATAATCCTAAAATCACTAAGTCTCAAATTTATATTTTATCTCTTTCTTCATCTTTTTTACCTGCTACCTATGTCTGCTACCCATTTCTGTCAGTGAGTTTTACAAAAGTACAAAGAATATCATTTAAACAGGGCAATAGACCAGGATAATAAAAGAATGTGAAATTAACTCCAGGCAAACTTCTCTACCAAGACTTTTCTTTCCTCCCTCCCTCAAAAACATTTATTCCAATAACTCCTTTTTATAGGATACAGAATTACCTCTTTCATCACTTTGTGTAATGGCAAGGGCAAAAACAGAATCCAAGAGACAGGATCCCAGAAGTAAGATAATTCGTGAATTTAATAATTAATTTCCAAACTCAAAACTTGCTTCACTTATATAGAGTCAATCAAGTAACTTTGACAATAATATAAGTTTAAGTAAATAGTGAGTATGAAAAACAAATATATATTGTATACTTACAGCCAAGTTACAGTTAATACTTACAGGGTGAATGTGCTGAGTTCATTACCTTCCTATCAAAATGACTTCTGGTAAATTCACAATTTAACTGAAAGAGCCTAGAATTCATGTGAAACGACTTCACTTTAGGCTAAGGAAACTGAAGAGCTAAAAGGCCAAGTAACTTGCATAGAGTCACATAACAAGTTGAGGTAGAGCCAGGATAAGAACTTGATTTTTTTGACATGTCTATTTCTTTAAGGTGGCTAGGCAAGCAGCATATGCAAAGGCCCTGTGGGAGAGAACTTGGTATACTGAAAGGATTAAAACAAAGCCAACATGGTTGGAGATGGATGTAGGGCTGAGATTTTACATGTACTTATAGGCCATGATAAAGTCATGTTAAGATCTGAGGAACTGTGGAAAGTTCTGAAGGATTTCTAGTAAAAGGAGAGACTGATCAGATTTAAAATTTCAAAAAGGTCCCTCTGATTACAGGGTAGAGATGCATTTGTGTTCAGCAAAAAGAGAAAAAGAATCACAATAATATCTATATTCAATTTAAATTTGAAGAGCTATTCTTATTCTTTATTTTGATTATTTCCTTTGTCCCTTATTAAAATGGCCTTTCTTTTTTGAAATGTTGGTGATGATGCATGGGAAGAATATTTTAATGTCATTAGTTGGCACAATTAAGTCAGTAGCCCTTGTGGAGAAACTGGTACATTCATACACAGCTGGTGGGAATACAACACGATACAATCCTTATGGCTAGGAAACTGGCAATCTCTCTCACGTACACACACACACACACACACACACACACACACACACACACTACCCTTAACTCACCATTCTCGCTTCTAGGTATTTACCCTGAATACACACTTTCAATAACATAAAAATACATATGTACAAAGTGCAGCATTATTTGACATTGTAAAATACTGGAAACTACCTAGATGCACACACATATATAGAAGACTGGCTGAATAAACTGTAGTATATATACTCATACATACTGCAGTACTATGCAGCTATAATAAAGAATGCGAAAGATCTCTATGAGCTGATATCTATAAAGTACATATTGTAAATGAAAAAAATAAAGAATAAAGGAACACACATAGTATGCTACCTTTTGTGTAAGAAAAAGGCAAAATTTGAAAACATACATATATGTTTATTTTTACCAAAAAACAAAACCCCAAAAACCCACACAGGAATAATAAACCAAAAAACAAGGAATGGGGTGGGGAATGGTGTAAAAGGGGTATTGAAGGTGTTAACATTTAACTGAGTGTAAGACTTTGGGAAATATGTTAATGTTGTATGTACATCAGAAATTAGGAGTAAATATTTTAGGCCTGCAGCCTATACCATCCTATTACAACTTCCCAACTCTGCATTGCAATGCAAAAGCAACCATAGACAATACATAAACAAATGAGTGTGGCTGTTTTCAAATAAAACTTTACTTATAAAAACAGGTGGTGGGCCTGTAGGCTGTATTTGCAACCTCCTGTCTACATAGTCAAAAAAACGAAAGCCAATAAGGATGGGGAATTAAAAAAATAAAAAATAAAAAACCCTACAAGTACATCACTATTAACACCTGGCACATAATAGGTCTCAATAAATATCTGTTGAATGAATGAACCTTAAAGTTCTATTAAAAGATGGAGGCATTCTAGTCTAGGGCTTGGCAACAAAGTAGCATAACTTTAGTTAAGTCATTTAACCTTTCTATGTTGATCTCCTCATCTTTAACTAAGGGTTTTGGACTACATAATATGTAAGATCCATGCCATGCTACATATCCTTTTCCTGTCAGTTATAACTTTCATCCATTCCTCCCTTTTTGTAACCATTTTCATCAGTTACCATGTTATATTGGGACTACTGCAATTACTCTCTCACTCATTCGGCTTCCTACTTTTTTCTCCCTTCAAACGTTTAACTAGATTTACCTATTAAATCGCCACTTTATACTGATGGTGTAATACCCAGTTTTAAAAGCTGCCAGATTCTCCATTGCCTGAAGGGAAAAGTCCCATTTCAAAATTCAAAGTTCACCAAAATCTGGCCCTGACCTTCACTTGTTTTTCCTTCTGTCTCCCAAACAAGATACCTCTTCTCCAGGTTGGTCTACTATTTGTCCTGTGTTCACAACTCACTTTCTTGAGACATTGAAGCACATAACACACCACTTACCCTTCTCCCCACCCCAATCAATAAGGCTCTCGCTGCCCCTCTTCTCTGATAAAATCCTTTTCATCCTACAAGGCCCAGTTCAACTCCTAAACAAAATCTTTGATAGTGCTTATTGTCTGTATCATTTATTTTGTATTTATTTACTGCCTTTATTAGTTATCTTTTAACATGGGCTACGTCTTATCATCCTAACCAGACACCTCAAGCTCCTTGAAGAAAGGGATTATATTTTGTATTTCTTTGCATTCTCTATAGCACCTAACATATAGGATTAAAATAGAGGGAGTAGATGGGCCGGCCGAGTGGCATGATGGTTGGGAACTGGCTTGGGACGCCAGAGGGCCCCGGTTCGGATCCCACATATGAAGGCCAGTGACACTGCCCTCCACAGCTAAGATGCTGAACAACAGCTCAACCTGGAGCTGGGCTGCCACGGGTCGCTGGTGATGGCGTAGGCTGCAGCCCCTGTGGCAGTGGGTTGCCATGGGCTACCGTGTGTAGCCAGCAGCCAGCGTGAGCGGCCAGTAGCCACAGTGAGCGGCCGTCCAGAAGCCGGCAACTGATCTGCCTCGGCTGGGAAGAGCACAATGATGGTGCCAACTTGGGCCAGTGAGGTGACGTCCTCCACGGCTGGACTGAGGGACAAGACGACAGCGGCTTGTCTGTTCCCCTTCCCTCAGTTCCCCAGCACTGTTCCCATCCCCCCAATTCCCCAATTAAAAAAAAAATAGAGGGAGTAGAGTTTAGAAGGGGCTTAGAGTTAAAAACAAATTATATATTATTTGCCTGACAGACTGAAGATTAATTTTTAATAACTAATATCTATTTACTTATATAGTATCTACTCTGGGTATTTATCAATGTAGCTCTAACAAATGTCCTGTACCTACACACAAAAATGTAAAAACTAAAGACTGCCTTTTGTTTCACCAAAACTATGGTTCATTTAATTCTTCAAAAGCCAGAGGAAAAAAGACAAATTTTCCTTTATCAATACTACTCTGATACAAGAATTCAATTCTTGCAGTTATCATCAAACTCTTATTACTTGATTTATCAACCTTAAACTATTATCTGTTGAATCCCCACCATTTAGATGAGGCTATACATTGTTAAAAGAAACCACTTTGTTCTTGGAGACATTCTTTATGGAACTACCTGACTTCTCTTTTGGAGCAACTATTTTCCATGACTGCTGAATCCTAGGATTTTTCTCATTTTTTTCTCTCTGTGATAGCTTTACTCCTCCTTAGACCCCATGACTTCTCCTTTCTTGGACTACTTTTTCATTTTGCTAAAGCACATCCTCTAGTAATTTTATTTTAAAAAGGATAGTCAGGAGATCAACCTTCTGAGTCTTTGCATGTCTGCAAATTCTTTCATTTTACCCTCATGTTTCACAGTGCAGGTCAGATATAGAATTCTAGATGAGAACTGCGATGCTGAACTGGATATTATTACCCTGTAAATAACTTACTTCTTCTCTCTGGATGCTTTTATAATTTTCTCATTCTCTGTGGAATTCTGAATTTCCACTAAGGCGCATCCACATTCGTTCATCCTGCTTCGTACCATGGGTCCTTTCCATCTGAAGCCACCTGGCTTTCATTAGTTTTGGAAATTTTTCTTCTGTTATTTTTTGAATTATTATTTTCTCTCCCTCATTTTCTCTGGTCTTTCTTTTGGAGATGAATAGACAAATATTGAACTGAGGTACCCCCAAAATACCAAAATAAGGGCAATAAACCTAGCAGCACAGTCGTTAGTTGGTTGTATTTTCCTTCTTAGACAGAAATGCATTTCCTGGTTTTTTCTTTAAGTTTGTGGTAGAAGTTTGGATTTACCTCGATTTCTACTCTGCTTCTCTTGCAGGCACCAGCAGGAAGCTGCTGCCCTGTGTGTGTACGTGCACAAAAGCTGGGGTGGAGCCAGGCATTATTTACATAGCTTGTGCACTGCATGAAAGCATAGGGCTTCAGCCTAAACTCTGCGTGCCAAGCCTAGGGTGGCTGCATCCAGGGGGGTGTCTTTCTCTAATTCACTAGTACAGAAGGAGACACATTTTCCTGATTCTTATGGGCTGGCATGGCTTTAGCTGGGGAGCCAGCGCAGGTCTTTCACGGACCAGTTGTTCTCAAATTGTGGTTGTCAAAATGTGGGTGCCAGACTAGCAGTACCAGCATCACTTAGAAACATGTTAGAAATACAAAATCTAGGACTCTACCCCCAGAAACTTTAGGGTTGGGCCCAGAAATCTGTAACCTACAATATGTTATTCAAGCCCTCCATGATTTTGATGTATGCTAAAGAGCCAATGGCAGACAGAGCTGGAGAGCCCATGGCAGACAACACTTGAGAGAACCCTCCTGATTACTGCCCCACTCTGTACCTTCTACTCTATGTAGCCTTGCAGACTAAGACTCCCACTTCCACCAAAGCCCTTTCCTGTGTGTATTCAGGGCTGGAGTTTTCTCTAACTTTGTTGTGTCCATTAGTACACTCCTCATTTATTTTTTATCCTCAAACATGAATCAATCCATCAACTTCCCTCCACAGTTTTTCCACTTCAAAGTCTTAGTACTGCTGGATTTCACTCCCATGTGTGTGTTTGCTTATTTATTTATTTTTCTCTTTTCTGTCACTTCTCTAGGGTTTGGGGAAGAAAGGAGGTAAAGGTGTGTGGTCAGTTTATATTTTGAACCAGAAACATTCTCTTTTTCTTTTTTAATCTGAGCCCTCCTGCTACCTGTTAGCAGCTCAGCCGCTGCTCAGCTTGGGCGGGGAATCGAACCGCTGTTGCTCAGAGCTCAAACTCTTGAGTGAGCTCTTAACCAATTGAGTCACTTGGCCGGCCCCTAACATCTTATTTTTAAAAGCAACTGCACAGTCTAAGCTATACACAAGAAACTTAGACTACATAAACCCTTTTACTAATGTTAACAAAATAAAGTGTTGGCAAGGATGAAGACAAAAGAGAACCCTTGTGCACTGTTGGTGGGATTGCAAACTGGTGCAGCCACTATGGAAAAGAGTATGGAGGGTCCTCAAAAAACTAAAAGTAGATATACTATATAAACCAGCAATTCCACTTCAGGGTACTTATCCAAAGAAAATGAAAACACTAATTCAAAAAGATATATGCACCCCTATATTCATTGCAGCATTATTTACGATAGCCAAGATATGGGAGCAACCTAGGTGTCCACTGATAGATGAATGGATAAAGAAGACGTGGCACATACATACAAAGCAGTATTACACAGCAATTAAAAAAAGACTGAAATCTTGCCATTTGTGACAACATGGATGGACCTAGAGGATATTATTTATGCTAAGTGAATAAGTCAGGCAGAGAAAGACAAATACCGTATGGTTTCACTTATATGTGGAATCTGAAAACAAAACAAACAAACAAAAACAGACTCATAGAAACAGGTACCAAAGGGATGGTTGCCTGAAGGGAGAGGGTGGGGGATGGGTGAAAAGGGGAAGGGGAATATAGTTAATAATATTGTGATAAGTTTACCGGTGACAGATGATTATGAGAATTAGTGGGTGAACACAATGTAAGATATAAAAATGTTGAATCACTATATTGTACACCTGAACCAATGTAAGACTGTATATCAACTACACTTAAATTTTAAAAAAGTAAAAAATAACATGCAAAGGGCTTTTTCATTAAAACAAAACAAATTCTCATATTATGAACAACATAACCTTCAGATAATTTTCTTTAAAAAAAAAAAAACCTGATAAATTTCTAACTATTTAACCAATTGTTAATTTTGACTCATATCTTAATGAGACATAAAAACCTATGAATGACTTTATTACAATTCTTTATTTTAAAATAAAGAACTTTAATTACATGAATGTAAAACATTCATACTGGACTAAAATTTAGGCTTTCCAGGGAAAAAGACTTTATGTATAGTACTTGAAGAATCAGTTAATTTAAATAAAAACAAATATTATTTAAAATATAACACTAAGAATTACACCTTTTGGCCTACATGTCACATATGTAATTTTTGCTGATGGCCAAACTAACTGGTTTCAGAACTGTTGGGCAAACTTGCTTTGCTTTGTGATGTGGTCCCATAAGACTTCTTTAGCCTGAAATACATGTAAATCAATATAATCTTAGCTACTTAAGAGAAGAAAAAAAATATGTGCATGTATTAAAAAAACAGAAAAGGACATGTATAAAGAGGTTATACAGTTGTTCCTAGAGAAAAATTACAAAAGTTGGGAGATATCATTTTTGCATTCTCATGGCAATTTTTACCCATCTTCATCTACCCAGGCCATTTATTCTTCATTTGAAACTGAACTATAGAAATGTTTACTTTCAGGAGACCCTGTTTAAATATGTGAGTTAGATCTTAGTCTAAAAGTACATAGTGTTAAAAGTGTCCAATATACCTATTACAGAGGTAATGCAAAAGTTTGTATTTTCAAGAGCAAGTTTATATTTTTAAGAATTTAGTACTGGATTAGGGAACCCTATGCTCATTTTTTGTTTATGACTCCACTATTAGTGACAGATAAGTCATTTTACTTCACCTTTCTCATTTTAATGCTTAAAAGAAAAAAAACTGAAATGATAAAACTTAAGTTGTAAAACTTGAGTCATAAAAATCAGCATTATTTAATACGTAAATGAAAAATCTTTAAGACAGTTATATTATCTTAAAACATAGAAAGGGTAAGTATAATAACAAGATATTAATAAAAAATAAATGTTTATTAATTTATTAATAAAGATAAAAATGTCCAGATATTGAACTCCAAAAGGGAAAGAACTTAAAAGATAGCAAGAGAGATTTATGTCAGTCTTTGAGGAATTCTTAAAGTGTATAATCAAAATCTTAAAGAGAAATCACCTTTTATATTTACTAGATGCTAGAAACACTGAAACTTACCAAGAATAGAAAAAGTTTTTTTGAGAGTCAGAAAAAATCCAGCTGTTTCCTATTCTATTCTATGTTTCCTTATCATATTCTAAATCTAGCACTTACAGGAAGACACCAAAAATACCTTTGATATTTGGCTATTTCTGACAATAGTGGAGAATATTAAGAACCAATAAGTAAATTGATAAAACCACACAAGCAAGGGCCACTAATGTGCATTTTAAAACTAGGCTGGGACAATTCAGAGTTTTAAAAACATGCCACAAATATCTGGAAAAGATAAATGTCAAAAAGTTGGTTCTATTTTATAATTAAAGGTAAATAAGTTAGATGATTTAAGAACAATTGCCCTAAAGTGGTTCTAAAATTTTACTAAAGTCACTAATTAAGAATAGCTTCTTATTTTGCTGGAGAAATTCAGAAACTATATAAATTATAACAGATATCTCATAAGATACTTCTACTCTTCACTTCTTGCACACCCAGGTTCCAAAGCCCTGCTCACTATTACAGTTAGGCTCTGACTACAAGTTTAGAGGTTGAAAATCTAAAACTATATTCAAGTAATTTTCTAACATCATGACCTTGTAGAACACCCTATGAATAAGAGGACAAGTACTTCCACACACAGGTTAAGTACACAGGATATTTCCAAGCTATTCTACAACTGCTATCTCCCTTCTTGTTTGTACTTGAATGATGAACTAGCACTGCCCTGGGAGCAATTGCTGACATGATTCATAACTAAAGCAATGTAACAAATTCCAGCTGCAGTATAACAGTGAACACTGCCCACATTTAACAATGCTGGAGTTCGGGTATTCCCTGAACTTTTTCCATTTTGAAAAGGCAATGGGGGAGGGGAGGCATCCTGGGAAAAGAGAAAAGTTCTACATACTTATGGTAAATTAGGGTAAACAAATTCAATAATGTTTAACTGTATTCTCAGTTCTCTGTTCTTAAAAAATCTCTATACAGTAGAGGCAAGGGGATGAAGTTAAGGAAACTAAAAATTGTGATATTTTAAAAATGTATCATTCTCATAACTGTTCATTTAGTCCTCACAATAACTCTGAAAGGTAACTACTATTACCAGACAAGGAAATATGAGATACAGAGACAACTTGCTCAGAACCATACCAAAACAAGTTACGTGACATCTCTGAACCTCAGCTTTCCTCATCTGTAAAACAGAGATAGTAATGTTTACTTCTATGTAGATTAAATGAGATCTAGTGACCCCAAAGCCCATGCTCCTTCTACTACAGTCAGCATAGTGACATAAAGACAAAGACATAAACACAGAGAAAACGTGAACAAAGAAACTAATCACAATAGTGCATATACCCAACAGTGAACTCATAAACACCAAGAGGCAGCACAGAGGTTAAGAGCAGTCTCTGAAACCATATAGCTGAGTTAAAATTCTGGCTCTGCCATCAACTTAGCTCTGTGGACAAGGAAAACCCCTCAATTTCCTGGTACCTCAGTTTCTTCATCTGTTAAATGGTAATGATAGCATCTATTCCACTGGGTTATGCAAAATAAATGAGCTAACACATCTCAGCACTTTTAATAGTACCTATTACAGCACATATGCAAAAATATTACCTATTATTTCTACATTAAGATATAATATGCATAATCAAGGGTCATTTTGACACAGGTCTGTATGATGACCAGGAAAGGTTCCAAAGAAGTACACCAGTGATGAGCTATTACAAACACTGCTTCCTAACGCAAGTTTCTATGAGCTACCTAAGGGACATTTCTGAGTTGTTGGGTTTTTTTTGTTTTTTTCATTTTACATCTCTGAATTTCTCTGGTACTTGTGCCAATTCATGAACAATGAGAATGTATAGTACGAATGATGGGGCAGGGGGAAGGGAGACATGAATACACAGGTCATGAATACTTCTCCTCCACAGTGAACTCTAGCAATTTCTCATGTGTCAGAGTGTTCTGAAGATTAAAGAAAGGTAAATGCTTAGAGAAAAGAATAAACTCAGGATCAAACATGGTGTTCAAGACAAGAAGGTACTGCAGCAAAGGTTTAGATATGGAAAAGATTTTATGTTTAAAACCATAAACAGATTTGGATAAAGAACTTAATCACATGTAAGTATTTAATACAAGACTTGCATTCATTTATAACAGTTATCTCAGTTTCTTTGGGTTTTCTGTTTTTCAACATATGAGGAACCACATAAAAAAACACTTAATGCTTCATTAATCCTTAACAATTATGAATAAATAGCTATTTTATTAAATTGAGCTTATATGCTTAGATCTTTTTAAAGCAATCATCTATTCATTTCGGTGGATAATTATTTCTGTGAACTAAGTTACTATACTTATTTTAATTGCTTATACTTTTTCTGCATATCTATATTTTTAAATTCTCTCTAAATTAGCTCACTAGAACACAAGGTCACTATCAAAAATTTTACTTCTAAGGTATTGCCTTCCTTTATTTTACCTTTCAGCTTCACATTTTTTATTCTTATAGAAGACTTTAGGTATACCCAGAATCTTTCATTAAAAACTGAGAGAAAACTCAGTTTTAACAATTCAGTCTATGAAAACAGACCTAGTTTTCCATTTCACCTCATTTTCATCCCTCCCTTCAATCTCCTTGAAGGATGATACGAAGAGCTAATTTCATCAACCCTCGATTATTATGGACTCTAAAAACACTTATATTATGTTAAAATGTCGCTTCTGAGAGTTGCATGAATAAGATATATATGCACATTAGTGCTTCCTTTTAAAATATAGTTTGTTCTTTTTTGTAAAGTCTTCTTTTAATCTTATCTTCCTGAGAAGTACATTATACCAATAGTGACAGTGTACTGCAAAAAGCAGCTGGTTAACAAACGGTACTTTCCCCCCTCCCTAGTACTAATTAGGTCCTAGGCAAAACACTTACCTTGTTACTCAAGATAAAAATACATGTCATTTTTTCACTTAGAATAAAATGAACTTACTATTTATATTGCTGCCTTTTACACTGTCCCATAAGCTTGACTACATGTATAGTAGTAATAAAAACAGTGTGAATGATTTAACAGAAATAATGTGGTACAATTAAAGGAGTACTTAACAGATACTCTGTCTTTCTCTTTCCTCACAGGCAAAACTAGAATTATGCCTACACTATCTTCCACTTTGCAAAGTTAGTGTAAAGAACCAACAGAGTATTCATATGAAAGCCGTATAATTTAAGGGCTTCACAGTCATCTAGAATCTGGCTACTCTCAAGAGTGGCCCACAGGCTAAGCAACATCAGAATCATCTGGGAGTTTGTTAGAAATGCTGAACTTCAAGCCCTCCCTTAGATCATCTTTATAAAAATCTGTATTTTAACAAGATCTCCAGGTGATTCCTACGACATTTAAGTTTGAAAAGCACTACTAAAAGAATAATCCTTAACCTGGAAGTAAGAAAAGGACTTTGTCAAGATAGTTGTGCCAAAAACCCAAAAGGACAAAGGGCATTTACAAGAGTGCATGTTGATTTAATCAGCTTAGGAGAGCACCTTACAACAGGTGCTGTGGACTAGTAAAATTCAAAACACTGAGAAATAATAACTCACAGGGAAACAAAGGAAAGGCAGAAAAAACTAAAATGCTAGGCACAGGGCACAATATTCTCCAGAAGCAAATGAGAATCCAGCCTGTAAATAATATATGTTTGTAATGATGTACCTAGCTCAGAAAGAAAAACATAAAATTAAATATCCTCTGTTGAAGACAAGAAAGTATGCATTCTAAAGGTTTCCTTAAAAGAAAACCCACTTTTTAAAAATTAGTGCATAGAATTATCTGCTATATTAACTTTTGATCAATATCTCATTTACCAATAGAGCTAGCTTTCCATTTCTAACAAGGACGAAAACTCTAACTTTTAAGGCTAAATTAATCTTAAATTAGCATGCATCTACTCTTGCCAATACTGGGCCATAATTTTTCCCCAATATGCCTCATTCCAGGCTTTACTAATTCTGTGTCTTTCCACATTTCCACACCTATGCAAGTCTTTTCCCATCCATATATGATCACTTCCTCCATTGACCTCCATGGCTTTTCTTATTTCATAGAGTATCACAGTGATTTACTTTTCCACTAGGTTCCAAGCTTCTTCAAGGCTAGGGGCAATTTCCCATATCATTATGTACCTCCAGGGGCAAGTGAAATTCCCTTTAAATATCTGAGTTACAGAATATCAGGGAAGCCCAAGGAGAACTGGAAGAACTGAGCTAAAGGAGAAAAGAGAAATGAGACCTGTGTGTGTTACATTTTTCAAAAAGAATTTTTCTCCAAAATTTTACAAATCATGAAGCAGCCCAAAGTAATATGGATCCACATTCAGTAGTGGCAAATAATTCCTAACATTTAAATGCTTTTGTAGAAACATAAAATACTTGCGCTAAAATGGCCCAAGACTTTTGGTCTACCGTATTTGCCGGCATATAAGACGATTTTTTGGCCCTGAAAAATATGCCTCCAAGTGGGGGGTCGTCTTATACACCAGGTACACTTCAGATAGACTGCCCATATAACAAACTCTGTATTTTGAGTGGAAATGTTAGGGGGTCGTCTTATACGCCCAGTCGTCTTATACGCCGGCAAATACGGTATCTCAATTTACAAAGCAGGAAACTAAGACACAAAGATATTAACTTGTCCACCATGGGAGAGCTAGGACCTAAAGCCAGGTCTTCTGATTCCACATCCCATCTTGGGCCATGCCACCTCTCAGTGGATAAAGGCGGTTTGCTCCAGAGATGAAAGAACTCTCTGGCTATAGCAAGTGTTTGAGGAATAGTGGAAGTAAGACTGGAAAGGTACGGCAGGGGCAGATTATCAGAACTAAGTGGAAAGGCTCAATTTTTCTGAATGGAAATGGGGAGCTACTGCAAGTTCTTAAACAGGAGCATGGCAAGAATAAGCATTTAGGAAGATTAACTTGGCACCCAAATATAAAATGGAGAATAGTATCAAAGCTGGGAGACCAAATAGGAGCCTATAACAGTATGTTAAACGGAAGAAGGTGATGATCTGATCTAGGGAAATGTAATGAGAATAGATTTAAAAATAATAATAAAATAAATCTAAGAGACATGGTAATGTTTTGTTTTGTTTTCAATTACAAGACTGTACGTAACTATAGAGAAAAAAGAAAAGAATGCTCAGTATTCAAGCCTGGATGACTTGGAAAGTAATGTAAAAATATAGATATTGAGAAGCAAAGTTGTATTTAGAAAAAAATAAAATAATTTCAGTTTTGAATGACATCAAGTCTCCTAAATCACTTGAGAAACTACTAACTTAGCTGTGGGAGTTAAGGGCAAGAAATTAGGAACACACTGAAAGAGGTTAAAACTTAACTATATTTTCAGTTATATTTTTAAAAATTAAAATAAAATGTTTCCTCTTGTTGTCAGAAAGTAAATATGTGGTTGTTTTAAATAACTCATGAGGAGCTGTTAAAAACCCAACATAAAACATTTTTCATTATAGAAGCATGGCTGCTGTGTAAATATAATATATGGCATCATATTACGTCATTGTACTTACTCATATTTTTGAAAATATAAAATTGGCTTAATAATTATCTTACAATTAGCTTACCTTTCTGAGACATAGTAACTCTTAGTAAAATGTAACATTTTTTAAAAACAATGTCTAATGGTAAATACTAAAACCTTTGTGCAAAGTGCACCAGAGGTTAATGATCCACCATATAAATACACAACAGATATCCTTTGGGACTTTTTCCAAGCCACAGGCTTTTCTCCCTTTTGTGTTCACTTCCTGTCAAGTTTGACATTTCAAAAGAACACCAAAGAAGCTTAAAAATTGGTTTATAAGTTTGTCAAAAAAGCTACTCATTACAACTGTACCGAAGCACAAAATAGGCCTTCATTTAAAATTTGGAAAAATAATAAAAATGAAATATATTTAATCTTCTCTTATATAAAAGTGATTTGGTCAAATATTTGTGCAACTGCATGAAGAAACTTGCCAATGTTTGCTAAAAATAATACGACAGAGTCCAATTTAATGAGTTGGCTATATTTGACAACACTTAAATGAGACTCAACTTTCTCATGCCTTCTTAAAATTTAATACAAGGAAATAGTTAATAACTAATACTTCTATGCTTTCCATATAGTAAGGAGCCCTCTGAAACTGTGCTATTCAGAAGATAAGATGCATTTAATACAGGAAAACAGAAATGATACCCTAGATATTGTTTAAATATACATATATTTATAAATATCTTATGAATCACTATATAACTCTTGCAGCCATGATGAAGGAACAGAGACTAATTTTCCTTAAACAACTATAAAATCAAACAACATAAGTCAAACAATAATTTTCAGACGCTGAACAATAGGCAGCATAGGACAATAATCCCTGAGAGAAAGAAAACAAACGGTAAACCCCACCATTGCCTCCCTCAGCTTACTGCCTGTACAGAGTTCTCAGGCTACAATGCAAGGAGGAGAAACTGAAATAGAGCCTAATGAACCAATCCAGGAGCTGACGCAGAGCCAGGTAGAGTTCTGATTTCCACCAGCCAGAGTGGAAAAGCCTTGTAATACATGGGACATCAGAAGAGTACTCACAAGGGCACTGTCTCAATAATGGGGAAAATTAGTCACAGATTAAAGACTGCTCTGGCTTTGTCTAAAAAAACAACAAAAGCCTCGAAAGGGTCACACTGCTTCCAAGCAACTAAATTGTATGCCAAACACAGCTCAAGAATAGTGAAAGGAGTATGAAAATACCCAGAAGCCAGTAAGGTAAAATTCACAGTGTCTGGCATCCAATAAAAAAATTACAAAGCAGGCAAAAAAAAAAAATCATGAAAATTTTTCCTTATAAAGGAAAAATATCTGCCAATAGAAAGACTTTTTAAAAGCATAGATGTCAGAATTAGTAGACAAGGATTTTTAGAAGTTATTATTAATTATATTCCATATATTCAAGGAATTAAAGGAAAGTACAAACATATTAAAGAGAGATATGGAATGAATAAAAATGACTCAAATCAAACTTCCAGTGACAAAAAAATATAATGTCAAAGATTAAAAATACAGTAGATGGAATAATGGCATTTTAGAGGGGAAAAAAATGAACCTGAAGACTTAGCTACAGAAACTATCCAAAATGAAACAAAGAAATTAACATCTAGGGGGAAGATGAACACAGTATCAGTGAGCTACGGCACAACTTCAAGTGACCTAATTCATACGTGATTGGAATATCTGAAGAAAAGGGTAAGAGGAGTCAACACATTTTTTAAAGAAAATAATGGCCAAAACTTCCAAACTTTATGAAACTTATAAGCCCACATATCCAAGAAGAATTCTAAACGAAAGAGACATGAAGAAAACTAAACCAAGGTATATCATAATCAAATTGCCTTAAACCAGTGATAAAGAGAAAATGTTAAAAGCAACCAGAAAGAAAAGTCCTGTTACTTACAGAAAAACAAATAAAAGGCAGATTTCATCCAAACAATATATACAACACAGAAAACAGCAGAGCAACATTTTTTTAAGTACTGAAAGGGAAAAAAAACAAACAAGAAAACCTGTCAACTTCTATACACAGAAAAATACCTTTCAAAAATAAAGGTGAAATAAAGATTTTTTATCAGACATTAAAAAGCTGAAAAATTTTATCACAATAAACCTGCACATAAGAAATTTATTTAAAGAAAACAAAGTTCTGCAGGCAGAAGGAAAACAATACATAGCAGAAGGAAATCTGGACCTACACAAGGAATGAAGAGCACTGGAATGGTAAACATGTAACTGAAAATACTTCTTTTGCTCTCTTTAAAAGATAATGGACATTTTAAAGCAAAAGTAATGTAGGGTTTATAACACGTTAAAGTAAAATGTACGACACAAAGGTTGTGATAAAGGTTGGGAAAGGGGAAATGGAAGTACACTGTTCTAAGGTTCTTATGTGAAGTGGTGTAATACTACTTAAAGGTAAACTATGGGAATGCAAAGATGTACATTATAAATCATAAAGCAACCAATTACAAAATAACACAAAACAAAAAAGTATAGATAGTAAGCCTAAAGAGACGACAAAATGGAATAAAAAAATATTCAATCCAAAAGAAGTCAGATAAAAAGAAAAACGGGAACAAAGAGATGGAACATATAGAAAGCAAGTAGTAAGATGGAATATTTAAACCCAACCATACCAATAATGACATTAAATTTAAATGTTCTAAGCATCCCAATTAAAAGGCAGAGATTGTCAGACTGGATTAACAAAGCAAGGCCCAACTATATGCCGCCTATAAGAAATCTACTTTAAGTATAAAGCCAAAAATAGGTTAAAAGTAAAAGAATGGGAGAAGATATGTTATGCTAATGGAAAAAAAAGCTGGAGTAGTTTTACTAACATCAGACAATGTAGTTTTCAAAGCAAAGAATATAATCAGGGATAAAGAGGGTCATTTTGTAATGATTAAGGGATAAATTCATCAAGATGGCATTATAATTCTAATTGTTTATGTACCTAAATTCTACATGTAAGACATTGGACTAGGTATTGTGAGAGAGATTTTTTTTTAAAGACAGAAGTTTTGCCCTTCAAGATCTAACTCTCTGCCTCTCTGCGTGCACGTGCGTGCCCCCCTCTCTCTCTCTCTCTCTCTCTCTCTCTC